>NC_087154.1:13733244-13745744 GCF_035594125.1 Scylla paramamosain
TCAGCGTAGGAGTGGATAGGACAAGAAGTTTGGTTTAGAAGATCATTAATGAATAATAAGAAGAAAGTGGGTGACAGGACAGAACCCTGAGGAACACCACTTAATAGATTTAGGAGAAGAACAGTGACCGTCTACCACAGCAGCAATAGAACGGTCAGAAAGGAAACTTGAGATGAAGTTACAGAGAGAAAGATAGAAACCGTTGGAGGGTAGTTTGGAAATCAAAGCATTGTGCCAGACTCTATTGAAAGCTTTTTGATATGTCCAAGACAACAACAAAAGTTTCACCAAAATCTTTAAAAGAGGATGACCAAGACTCCGTAAGGAAAGCCAGAAGATCACCAGTAGAGCGGCCTTGACGGAACCCATACTGGCGATCAGATAGAAGGTTGTGAAGTGATAGATGTTTAAGAATCTTCCTGTTGAGAATAGATTCAAAAACTTTAGATAGGCAGGAAATTAAAGCAATAGGACAGTAGTTTGAGGAGGCAGGAAATTAAAGCAATAGGACAGTAGTTTGAGGGATTAGAACAGTCACCCTTTTTAGGAACAGGTTGAATGTAGGCAAACTTCCAGCAAGAAGGAAAGGTAGATGTTGACAGACAGAGCTGAAAGAGTTTGACTAGGCAATGTGTAAGCACGGAGGCATGGTTTCGCAGAACAATAGGAGTGACCCTATCAGGTCCATAAGCCTTCCAAGGGTTTAGGCCAGATAGGGCATGGAAAACATCATTGCGAAGAATTTTAATAGGGGGCATGAAGTAGTCAGAGGGTGGAGGAGAGGGAGGAACAAGCCCAGAATCGTCCAAGGTAGAGTTTTTAGCAAAAGTTTGAGCTAAGAATTCAGCTTTAGAAATAGATGTGATAGCAGTGGTACCATCTGGTTGAAATAGAGGAGGGAAAGAAGAAGAAGCAAAGTTATTGGAGATATTTTTGGCTAGATGCCAGAAGTCATGAGGGTAGTTAGATCTTGAAAGGTTTTGACATTTTCTGTCAATGAAGGAGTTTTTGGCTAGTTGGAGAACAGACTTGGCATGGTTCCGGGCAGAAATATAAAGTGTATGAGATTCTGGTGATGGAAGGCTTAAGTACCTTTTGTGGGCCACCTCTCTATCATGTATAGTACGAGAACAAGCTGTGTTAAACCAAGGTTTCGAAGGTTTAGGACGAGAAAAAGAGTGAGGAATGTATGCCTCCATGCCAGACACCATCACCTCTGTTACGCGCTCAGCATACAAAGACGGGTCTCTGACACGAAAGCATCAGTCATTCCAAGGATAATCAGCAAAATACCTCCTCAGGTCCCCCCCAACTAGCAGAGGCAAAACGCCAGAGGCACCTTCACTTAGGGGGATCCTGAGGAGGGATTGGAGCGATAGGACAAGAAACAGATATGAGATTGTGATCGGAGGAGCCCAACAGAGAAGAAAGGGTGACAGCATAAGCAGAAGGATTAGAGGTCAGGAAAAGGTCAAGAATGTTGGGTGTATCTCCAAGACGGTCAGGAATACGAGTAGGGTGTTGCACCAATTGCTCTAGATCATGGAGGATAGCAATGTTGTAGGCTAGTTCACCAGGATGGTCAGTGAAGGGAGAGGAAAGCCAAAGCTGGTGGTGAACATTGAAGTCTCCAAGAATGGAGATCTCTGCAAAAGGGAAGAGGGAGTTAAGTAGTTAAGTAGTCAAAGAATTTCTTATAGTCAGAGGAGTTAGGTGATAGGTATACAGCACAGATAAATTTAGTATGAGAGTGACTCTGTAGTCATAGCCAGATGGTGGAAAACTCAGAAGATTCAAGAGTGTGGGCATGAGAACAGGTTAAGTCATTGCACACATAAATGCAGCATCCAGCTTTGGATCGAAAATGAGGATAGAGAAAGTAGGAGGGAACAGAAAAGGGATTACTGTCAGTTGCCTCAGACACCTGAGTTTCAGTGAGGAAAAGAAGATGAGGTTTAGAAGAGGAGAGGTGGTGTTCTACTGATTGAAAATTAGATCTTAGACTGTGAATGTTGCAGAAGTTAATGAAGAAAAAGTTGAGGGGGGTGTCAAGACACTTAGGGTCGTCGACAGAAAAGCAGTCCGACCTGGGGGACATTTATGGTCCCCTCCCCAGATGGGGACTCCGAGGCTGGTGTAGGAGTTGCCATGATGATTTTAAAATTTTTGAGTGAAGGGTGTGTGTGTTATTAGGTGCTTGTAGTTTTGTGTAGAGGAAGAGAGTTGTCTTTAGAGGGCAGGCTGTGACTGCCCCCTTGTGTTGTGAGACAAAGGGAAAGGTTCAGTGAGGTCACAGCTGGGTTTAATGATAAGTTCACAGCACCCCCTGAACAGTGCTTTAGACCTCACTTGGAGTAATTATTGTTTCGGCAGGTGTCGATAATTACTCCCAGTGAGGTCTAAAGCACTGTTCAGGGGGTGCTGTGAACTTAATATCTAACCCTGCTGTGACCTCACTGAATGTTTCCCTTTGTGTCTCACAACACAACGGGGCAGTCACAGCCTGCCCTCTAAAGACAAATCTCTTTCTCCACACAAAACCTGGTTGAAATAAAGAAGGGAAAGATGAAGAAGGAACGTTAGAAATATATTTGGTGAGGTGCCAGAAGTCAGGAGTTAGATCTTGTAAGATTTTGACATTTTCTGTTATTTTTGGCTCTTGGAGAACAGACTTGGTATAATTCTGGACCAAAATATAAAGTGCATGAGATTCAGGTAATGGAAGGCTCAAGTACTGTTTGTTGGCCATGTCTATCATGTATAGCATGAAAACAGGCTGACTTAAACATATTGGACTCAATGAAATCCCACTATTTCCCATTATTAACTCTTACATCCCTACTTAGGTATAGTATGTACTCTACATTTATTACAAAAAGGTTTTACACTGCTCCTGCTGATTCAGACAGAGACAGTCACAAATATAATAATGATAAAGCTATGGTAAAGTGTGCCTTCCCTCTATTTAACAAGCAATATATTGTTTCTTTATATCAGTAAAACAAATATTTCACTTTAGCTTGAAGCATGAAGGTATCTTACCTTGATGATACCTGATGTGTGTCTGTAACATGGTGGACTGAATACAGAACCTCATGTATGGTATACATTTAATCATTTGTATATTTATGTGTTCACCTAGTCAAGCACTGTTTCCTTCTGTCTGGTATTTTTATATGAAGTGATTATAGTAATTATAAATGAGTCTTATGAAAATGGATTGTTGCCTTTAAAAATACTTGCAAAGGAGCAGTTTTGTATGAGATATCAGAAGTTAATTTAATTGGGTATTTAAACACTTACTTGGTGGTAACCTGAAACCTCCCCTAGACTTCTAAGATGCAGGGTGATGTTTTGGGATTTTTTTTTTTTTTTTTTTTTTTTTTTTTTTTTTTTGTGGACAAACTTGATGTCATAATCACAGAGTGTCCAGGTATATTTTAATTTTCACAGTTTAGCAATAACATAAATCTTTTGTTATAGTGAGGATAGTGGTAACATGTATGTGAGGAGAGTTATTACAAACAAGTGAGAGGGTAACTTTCTTCTATAAACAGTTCTTGTGTCTGGCACAATACAACCTCAACTTTAATGTTTTATTTTGTTCTTAGAACGTTACCTGATAGGCTTTTAAGGAATTTTTAAGAACAGGGACCTATTTATGCATGCACTGCAGAGTTAAAGAAATTATATTCTACAGCTATTTTTTTTATCCCTTGCATGAAGTTTATATGATTGCATTTCCACATACATGTAACAAGGATATCTCCCCCTAAAAGGGTGATAGCCAAGATAAGGTCTATGTCTTTCACATTCACACTCATTCACATCACTCTCTTAGCCCCTTGGCCCTCAGTGAAGGAGATAAAGTACTTGTGCCTTCACTTTACAGGGATCAGCTGCACGGCCTGGACAGTTTGGTCCGGAACAAGGCTCCTTCAAAGCAAGTACCCTCCCCTACCACACCTGATTGCTTCACAGCTTTGTGAGACGATGTGCAGCACCTCCCTTGGAGGTTGCATGGCTGTTTCATTCCTCATGCACTGGCAACTGCTTCCCATTTGTTTTTGTCATGCACAATTATTCTGCTTTGCTTCAATGTCATTCCTCTTCCCTTTAATCCCTAATGGCAGGGATGTTGCTGTAAATCGCTTATCCATGTACAGCAGTATTTTAAAATTTTCATGGGATTGGCTTCATTTCCATTATGATTTTCACAGCTGAGTTAATTGCTTTAAATTTAAGAGAATTTAAAATTTCCCTTTATCCATCCTTTCTTTTTAATCCTTCACAAACCTGAAGTCTCTAGGTCTTGTGGTTTTTCTCTGGTGACATGATTAGGTAGAGTAACTTTCTTCAGTGGCAGACTTGTACAGTAAACTCTTCATTTACATTGGGAATATGTTCCTAATGACACAACTGATCATAATTTTCACATAAAAGAACAATGTTAATAATGGGGGTTAGGTTCCTTGATAGCAGGAAATTCCAGCTTCTCATTTGGTTTCTGATAATGATTAGTATTTTGTGAACATCATGAGTACCACAGTATGATAGAAACTCAAGTCTTCACTCTCCATCATTATTCCTTTACCATTCTTATGGACAATAGCTGACAGGTGAGTAGATTTTCCTGTGTACTGTCATCCTTCCTCCCATGTTCCTGTCACCTCACACACTGCTGTCTTGTCATTGGCTCATCCATTTCCCCATATTGTCACCCTCATAAACAAATTATCAAAGCTATTTTTCACCGGCCTTCTGCTGGCTTTGATGAGGTCTCCACTGTATCTGATTCAGAGTTTGACTTCTTTCTCAGTGTGAGTGCATGAGTTTTACATTACCTTAATGTGAGGGATCATGTATATAGAAAATTTTGCCTCAAATAATAAACCACTTTATAGTGAAAATGTGTATATAGATCTCACATAAATGGAGAGCTTACTGTATTTGGAATACTCTGTAATATTTACATGGCTTTTGGCTATTCCTTCTCACACTCCCCACTGGTAACTCATATTTCACACATTTTCACATCAGTCACCAAATTTATGTCTCACACAGCTTCATTTACATTGTCTTGTGTCAAGAGCAGGTTTATGAGGAATTGGAGACACTGGCTGCAGGAAGTTCAGCTAGGAAGGAAAAAATTGCCAGTGGCCTTCTTACATTAAAAAAAGTCATGGAGACAGAGTGAGGGCATAGTAGTTGTGTGAAGGCCTAGGAATTATGCTGACCAAAAACCACCAAACTTCAAAATGAGACCAGGAAAAGGCAAACCAGAAAAAAAAAAAAAAACACACCTTCAGTGGTTAAAGCCTCCTTACTATCTATCAAACCCTTATGTGACATATCTTACAAGTTCACACCTCTCACACTTGATCTTACTATCTTCTTCAACTGCATATCTTATCTTCCTTCATTCTCTCAACATGTCCAAACCATCTTAGCACACCACACTTGGGTTCAAGTACATTATTTTGTACTCAGTTACAAGTATGACTACATAACTATCACAAGTCCAAGTATGACTTGGACTTGTTTTATACTTGAACTTGAGTCCGAATACAAGTACATTTTTACTGATGCCCACAACTTTTTCAACAGCTTATTGTGTGTGTGTGTGTGTGTGTCATCGAATATGTCACTGGAATACAGATAGTGAAACTGAAATACTTGTAATCTACCTATGTTAGATCATGAGACCTATGAGACTTGTTAACCTGCTATTGCCCCACCTCTTCCACATTGGCTAACAATGACCACAAAGGTTGAAGATTTTGGAATAGGGCTGATTGTTAGACTATGTATGGGTATTTTATGGTGAATCTTGCTTGATGCCTGATGGGGTTTGATTGCTCAGCACTTTTTAGTGAAGCAGCCTGCCTGTCCAGGCAGCATTTGACAGTTGTTTCTCACTCCTTATATTTATGCTGAGGTGGTGACAGATTAACAACAGGAGTGGGAATTGCAGCAGCTGCACTTCATATGACAGTAGCTCAAACACAGGTCATCTATAGTCTGCAAGGACAAACTTTTCTCCCCCTGACCTTACCTCAACCTATACATCAAACACCACACTACATTTTGATTTGTTGACTGGTTGTTCTTTTATTCTAAAGTACTCATAAAATTTTCAAGTACTTTGAGTTCAAGTATGAGTACAAGTACTTTGAAAATATTAAACCAAAGTATACCCCAACCCTGCTTTACAGTTGAGTTACATTCCAGAAAACCTAATTGTATAGTGATCCATCACATAATGAGCATAAGTTTAAATGGGAAAAAATGGTGGTGCGTTTCAAGACCTATTACTTTTGCTCTCTTATTAATTTTTCTGCCCTTTGATGCATGTAATATGTATATATTATACTTGTCTTATTTGAGTAATCTATTTGATTCATATTATGGAAATGCATGAAGCAACAAAAGATTCAAAAACAAAAAAGTGCAAACAGTGGGTATAGGCAATGTAATTTGCTCCTTCACCACCTTCACTTCAGCTTTGTGTTCAGATTTAGGTTTTTTCAGGACTTTTTTTGGGTTCTTTTTACTAGCACAAGATGATGGAGGATATTTAGCAGATACAATGGCACACTGATAAGGCTTGGCACAATAAATAAAGATAGATAATACACAATCACTCAAGTGCACAGAAAGCTTGATGAATAGTGTGAGAAGGCAGGAAACACTAATACAGTAGCATTTGGTATCT
This sequence comes from Scylla paramamosain, assembly GCF_035594125.1. Classification (NCBI taxonomy): domain Eukaryota; kingdom Metazoa; phylum Arthropoda; class Malacostraca; order Decapoda; family Portunidae; genus Scylla; species Scylla paramamosain. Next base: position 13,739,960 of record NC_087154.1, read on the forward strand.
GGTTGGTGGCACTTTAATCAGCAATTGTACAGCAAGTGTAAAGCATCACATTGCAAGCCAAGTGGTACTAATGAAAGGCACTCATGTGATCAAAATAATGTGTAGTGGGACATTGTATAGTTAGGGTGAAGTGTGTGAGTACAAATAGATAATATTGTGTACTCAGTTATGAGTACAAGTACATGTACAGGGAGATCTCTTATGATACGAGCAGTTAGGTTCTGTTTGAATTGATCATATAACAAAACACAAAACTAACGGGGATAAAGTGGTTAAGTTCTGTGACTCTTGTCAAAGGTAAGCTTTCAAGCTAAAAACATACAATACTAAGTGTAACAAATGTTTATTTTACAGAGCTGTCAATAAAGCAACCCGAAAGAGAAAACACCGTACAAAGAACATGATTTCGTATTGATTAAACATATAAAATGTGCATAACACACCAATGTGTAGCTAATGTGTCAGGGGGAGTAACTCACTACTCTTGTACCTCATAACAACTTCTATCTTTGCAAGTTATTGGTACTCTAATAACAACTACGTTCTTTGTAAGTTACTGGTACTCTAACTCACTTAGCCTTATGAGTAAGACTCGCATCAAAACTCATTGGCTGCTTGGGAGGCAAAATAAGTTACAATCTATACACCACATAGTCAGTCACACACATACCACACCAAAGACAGCAAATGAAGTAACATGCCACCAGTATCACTGTAACACATCCAAGCACTGATCAGTCACATAAAGCACTATACACTGTATTTATACTGTATTGTAGATATATTTGCAAGCAAAATGATGATACAGTACAAGTATGATAATGAGCAGTAAGGCTGTAAGGGTGGGAGTCTGAAAGACACCAAGTTCAGTTTAAAAGAGGACTGGCGGGAGAATGAATAATAGGTAAGGGACAGGAGAGGAGTGCATGGTTGTCTTCCAGCGCCCACTAACTTGACTCTTTGCATCTGAGTCATCGTGCATCACCATAAAGCCCAGATGTGTTAGCAGGAGGGTGCATGAAGGCACACATTTTAAACTTTATAAATTTATTTGCCTGGGACTAAAGATCGTACCATCATATTTTTGAACTTGTGTGAAGAAAATAGTCCCTAATTTACACATCTCGTATCACTAGTTTTATATGTATGGATGCTCACATGATGGGACCTACCTGTACTGGGAGCCCAACGTGCAGCACACATTGCTCTACCCATCTTGTCAAGTGTCTTGCAACACCCATTCCCCTTCTCATTTCCTCATTTCTGATTCTGTACATCTGAGTTACTCCACACATACTTGGTAGACATTTTATCTCCACTGTGTTCAGTCTCTTCTTGTATGCTACTGCCATACTACAAATCTCAGTACAGTACAGTATTTCTTTTTACATTAAATTCAAGTGCCCTACTCTCAGTCTATTCATACCTCCTAACAATTTTCCTGCTTCCTTAATACTACCTCTAACCTCTGTCTTTACTCCTTCATACATTGTCACTGCAGATCCAAGATATTTGAAATAGTCTACTTCCTTCAGCTCCTCACCTTTCAGCCTTATATTCTTCCTGCCATCTGCGTCTCTGGTGCACTTCATTACCTTGCTCTTTCCTAGTTTATCCTACAGTTTCCTTCTGCATACCTATCCAAACTCCTTTACAAGCTTAGTTAACTTATCTGTATTTACCACTGATGCTGTGTTATCTGCAAACAACAATTAACTCACCCTACATTCTTCACCTTCTGCTGTTACCAGATCCAATCCTCAATTCAACATTCTAGCAGTAATTTCCCTCACCACATCATCCATAGAGATGTTAAACAGCCATGGTGACATTACACATCCCTGACATAACCCCTCCTTGACTGGAAACCATTCACTTGTGTTGCTTCCTGTCCTTACACATGCTTTACTATTAGCTCTACTATTATAAAAAACTTTTCACTCCTTTTAATAGCCTACAACTTTAAGACATACCATATTCCAGTGTTATTCGCTAATTTTTGCAAGAGAGCCACTTCGGTTAAACACATTGATTGAGAGAGCCGCAACTACTGCAAGTTAGCGTAACTCAACTAAATTAAGTAGTACTGAGCTGCTAGTACAATATAGTAATAAATTAAGTAGTACTGAGCTGCTAGTACAATATAGTAAATGAGAAAAATTAGACATGGTAATATTAGCCTGCATATCTTGTTATTAATAGCAAAATAAAGACCAAACTTACTTAATGCTGTGATGAGCAGAAGTGTGCTAGCTGCTGCTTAACTCTTGTCATGGAATACTTGTAGTTTGTCACTGCAATCCTTGTAAGACAATCCAGATGTGCATTGGTCAGTTTGTTTCTCTGTTTTTTCTTCACAATTTTCATTGTTGAAAATGTTGATTCACATGTGTATGTGCTCACAAAAAAGGACATCACCTTTTGCACACACTGTTTCAAAGATGGATAGTCTGTGTCAGGGACCAAGTTCCAGAAGTGGTAGACATCTGCTTTGTGTTTAGCATTCAGGGCTTTAAGGGTGTCATTTGTTTGCAGCTCAACAATCTCACATTCCACTGCAGCATGATCAGGACAAAGATCTGTGATAACTGAGGTCAGGGATGACACTGGTACATGAAAGGGGTTTTCAATGAAATAAAAAAAATCCCTGTACTCCATTACATCCTGAAATCTTGATTGAAATTCCTCCCTGAACTCCCTCAGTACTTCCTCAAATGCATCATAGCTGAAACATTGCAGATATTCTGGATCATTTATGATGGCTGTTCTGAGCTTTGGAAAGTGAACAAATTGTCTGTCTGGTATGAATAGTGTTGTAATCTTGTTTTGGAATGCAATGACTACACGCAGCATACTACCTGGATGTTTATTTTGCCCCTGCAACTGTAGGTTCAGTGAATTCAGATGACAGGTGATATCAGTCAAAAGAGCCATCTTCATTATCCATTCAGGATTCTCCAGTTCTGGCTGGCTTTTTCCTTTACTTCTAAGGAACTCACAAATTTGAGGGAGGAGACTAAAAAATCGTTCAAGTACTCTGCCACGAGACAACCATCTCACCTCGTTATGAATCACTTAATCACCATGTTCTGATTCATACTCCTCCAACAGTTCACGAAACTGGCGGTGATTTAGTGCTTGTGAAACAATAGAATTGACCATTTGCACAACCAGCCACATCACATTTTGCAACTCACAGTTTTTTAGTTTTGCCACAAGTGCTTCCTGGTGTATGATGCAATGAAAAGTGGTAAAGTTGGGTATCTCCTCCCTCTTCCTCATCAAACCGACAACTCTCTTCTCTTTCCCTTTCATGTTAGGAGCACCATCAGTGCACACAGATGCTAGATTTGACCAGTTCAGGTTATTCTCATGGAAAAAGAATAGAAGTGCACTTAATATATCCTCTCCTCTCGTTTGGTCTTGCAGTGGTAACAAACACAATAGTTCCTCCCGGAAAGAGTCTTCATTTGGAAACCTGGCCCATACACACACTTGAGCAACGTCACACACATCTGTGCTTTCATCCAATGCAATGCTAAAACATGGTGCAGCTGATAAATCTGCAATCAACTGGCCATGAATGTCTTTACCAAGTTCTTCTACCCTTCTCATTACTGTTGTGTCTGATAGCTGTAGTCCTCTAATTTACTTTATGATTTCATCTTTGTTATTAAAGTCAGCGTACATTATTTCAGACGAGGCCAAAAAACACTCTTTAGTTATCTCTGCGTCTGTAAAGGCCTTCTTATGCCTAGCCAAGATCCATGCAATTTCAAATGATGCCTCTGTCAAATTTTCAGCAGTAGAGGTCAATCTGTGAATCAGTTTTTACTGTCCTACTTTCAAGGCAGTAAATTGCTCAATTTTATTTTTTCTCAGGCTACTCCCAGGCAGGTACGTCTTATTGAAGTTTGGATGTGTTGTTTTGAGATGATGTTCTAAATTTCCGTGTTTGAAACCAGAGCACACCTTTTGACAAATTAAACATAATGAATTTGTATCATGAAGCACGAAGGCAAATTCTTCCGTCCATTTTTCTTTAAATTTTCTATGTTCATCTTGTATTGCTCGTACCTTTCTCTTTTTGGTTACCTGTCCCTCACAGTCTCCTTGTTGACCACTCGTTTCCCCTCCATCCTCCTTTTCTACTGGTTGGATCTGGGATGGCTGTTCATCACTATTGCGTTTTTGTTTAACCACAAATTGATCCATCATAACGGACACTACTTGACTGCACTTTGGTTTCAAGTAAAACTAGCCCATCGCAGCTAGCTTCCACAAGCAGCAACAGTTAAGTTGTTACTTTCATATATGTTGCCGCAGTCTCAAATATCTGTTGCCCATTTTCAAACACACATCTCCAACAGTAACGAAATACGTCCAGTCTCCCCCGAAAGCTTGAACTCAACTGATTCAGCGAGACCACCGACGCCTAGAGCTAGACGTGTCCCTGATCAGTTTCCCGTAGTGGACACGTATGATTTCTGTATGACTAGGGTAGGGATGTTAGAATGTTATCTCTTACTGTGACTTCGTCTTCCATCTCACCTCATGAAAATATGTATCTTACTTGAAAAATTATTTTTATATATATATATATATATATATATATATATATATATATATATATATATATATATATATATATATATATATATATATATATATATATATATATATATATTTTTTTTTTTTTTTTTTTTTTTTTTATTAATTAATTTATATATTTTTCGAGAGCCGTGAATTGAGTCATCACGAGCCGCGCAATGAATACCACTGCCATATTCCTTTCCTATCAATTCTGTCAAGTCTTCTCTGAATCCATAAAAGCCCAGAATACTTATTTTCCTTTTATGAATTGTTCTCACAAATCTGTCTTAAAGCAAATAGCATATCTATACAGCTCCTCCCTCTCCTGAAGCCTCCTTGTACATTACATATTACTCCACATGTACCTTCTCTGATTTTTTTTATCAATATCTTCCTATAGACCTAATCTATCACATTACTTATGTAATTAGATAACTCTTTCCTATTTCCTTTTCTTCATACAATGAAACTACACATGCACTTGCCCACTCCAGAGGCACTGTTCTAGTCAGAAAACACATATTTAACAATCAGTCCAACCACTGACACTGATCCCACTTACTTTCAAACACTACTGTACATCCAACTACATCTGGTGCTTTTCCACTTTTCATTTCCCTTACTGCTGCCTGCATTTTCTTCACTATACTTGCTTCATTTAACTCTAAAAGTACATTAACTTTATTATCTTTTCCAGATGTAATGTTTATATACCTAGCTAGGTATTTAATTAATTAATTAATTAATTTGTATATTAATTAATTAATTTATATATTTATTTATTTTTGCAGGCCAGGACGAGTTTGTAGTTTGTGCTGCCTTGGGGAGCAGAGTCAGCTTGGCCAGGGTGATTTGGTGAGGCATGATCCCACACCTGGCTATATACTTCCAGAGAAAATAGCATCACCTTCAGAAAGCAGCTTACAAGAATCTCTTCTTTCTAAAAAGCTGAAAGCTACTCAGGTTTCACTGAAGTAAGTTGTAGGAGAACAATTTATTTATCATATTGACCTTTCCAAATGTACAACTCAAATTATCATGTTTGGGAAATGACTGTTAGTATATAGGAGGATAAAAGAACACATTTATTATATATATATATATATATATATATATATATATATATATATATATATATATATATATATATATATATATATATATATACATATAGATAGATAGATAGATAGAT
>NC_087154.1:13750744-13775744 GCF_035594125.1 Scylla paramamosain
ATAAAAGATTGGCCTGACAATTCACCAGATACTTCTCCAATAAAGAATTTATTGGCTGTAATTAAGACCCAATTAAGAGACCGTGACACCTCCACACTCTCGAAGCTGGAAAAAGCTTTGCAAGTGTTTGGCAGAATTCAAGCGTGAGACACTTCAAAATTTAGCTGATAGCATACCAAAGCATCTCAGAGAGGTGCTGAAGAAACAAGGAAAATGCTGTAAAATACTAAGTATTGGCTGGAGCTAGAATTTGATAGTTTTTTTGTAATCTAATAGGAAACGTGTAAACAAAAACTATTTGCATGTTAACTTTTTGCGCACATTGTAGGTCAGTTGTGCAGGACTGGTCGTCCTCTACTTGTGCCTTCTCACTCTGCAGTAAGGGAACACTTGGTTCAGTGTAACTTACTACCTAGGAAAGATTATTTTGAAATTTTAAAATTGTGAGAGACTACAGGGGTAATAAAGTTTGTTCATAAGAATGTTAAAAGATACGTGCAATTTTAATTGTATGAAAGTGTGTCTTACTTCAAGGAGTAATGGCAACATCCGTGCTGTATACCTCTCACCTAACTCTGACTATAAGAAATTCTTTGACTACTTAACTTCCAAAGTGGAGCACATTCTGACTTTCTTCCCTTTTGCAGAGATCTCCATTCTTGGAGACTTCAATGTTCACCACCAGCTTTGGCTTTCCTCTCCCATCACTGACCATCCTGGTGAACTACCCTTCAACTTTGCTATCCTCCATGACCTAGAGCAATTGGTGCAACACCCTACTTGTATTCCTGACCATCTTGGAGATATGCCCAACATTCTTGATCTTTTCCTGACCTCTAATCCTTCTGCTTATACTGGCACCTTCTCTTCTCCATTAGGTTCCTCCAATCACAATCTCATATCTGTATTTTGTCCTGTCACTCCAATCCCTCAACAGGATCCCCCTAAGTGAAGGTGCCTCTGGTGTTTGGCTCTGCTAGTTGGGGGGACCTGAGGAGGTATTTTGCTGATTTTCCTTGGAATGACTACTGCTTCCATGTCAGAGACCTTTCTTTGTGTGCTGAGTGCATAACAGAGGTGATAGTGTCTGGCATGTAGGCATACATTTCTCACTCTTTTTCTCGACCTAAACCTTCTAAACCTTGGTTTAATACATGATAGAGAGGTGGCCCACAAAAGGTACTTAAGCCTTCCATCACCAGAATCTCATGCGCTTTATATTTCTGTCCGGAACCATGGCAAGTCTGTTTTCCAACTAACCAGAAAGTGTCAAAATCTTTCAAGATCTGACTCCCCTCATGACTTCTGGCATCTAGCCAAAAATATCTCCAATAACTTTGCTTCTTCTTCCTTTCCTCCTTTATTTCAACCAGATGGCACCACTGCTATCACATCTATTTCTAAAACTGAACTCTTCTCTCAAACCTTTGCTAAAAACTCTACCTTGGACAATTCTGGTTTCATTCTTCCCTCTTCTCCACCTTATGACTACTTCATGCTACCTATTAAAATCCTTCGCAATGATGTTTTCCATGACCTCGCTGACCTAAACCCTCAGAAGGCTTATGGACCTGATGGGGTTCCTACTGTTGTTCTCTGAAACTTTGTCTCCAAGAAATGCATCCAACACTGCCTCCAGAAAGACCTCCAGCTACCTTCCTGCTGTGTTGCTTGCAAGCCTCTACTGATGGAGTGTATAAAGAAAGCCCAAGTGGATTTTACTAAGAAATATGTCTGTTTAAGAGCTCAAGATAGGTAGAAGGTAATTTGATCAGATGAATCTGCATTCAGTGCATTCAAGGTCATTCTGTCACAGTAAAGTGGCCACCATCAGTCAGGAGATTTAGCCTTGCCTACACAGTTCCCACCGTGAAGCACTCAGAATCTGGCATGGTGTGAAGATGTGTCAGTGGTTTATAAGATGCCATGAATATCTGTATTTCCTCCCCCAAAAAATGTAACAATGAATTCTAACAGCTGCATTCAGGATCTGCCCTCATATGAAAGTCATGGTTGCACTTGTGATGGTGCCCCATGTCATAAGGCCAAGAAATTTACCAAGTGGTTCACTGACCACCACATTGAAGTGTTACTGTGGCCTGGCAATATTCCTGACCTCAACCCAATTGAAAGTGGATGGAATCTAATGAAAAAGAAGCTCCAATCTTGTAGCACATTGTCCATCATGTGCAAAACACAAAAAATCACTGAAATCTGGGAAAAATTAGATATCACTGCAGTACCTCCAGAAACTAGCTGACATGTCTGAATGACTCAGATTTATTCCTAAAGCCATAAGGACAATGACAAAATACTTTAAATAACAATCACTGTTCTCTAGCATGATTATACAGTAAACCTTCAATGTTTTGAATTCTGTTTATTGAATTTTGGGTATAATGACCCTTTTAAAGCTGTCAGACATTTGTTTTATTTTGCAAATTAACTTTGCAAATTACAGCATTTTCAGAATTATTGAACACTTGCTTTATTTTAAGAACATACTAGGTCATAAAATGTGGGAGTTGGCTGACACACAGTCAACGACTTGTTTTTAAAAAATGGTGCAATGTTTTTCTCCAGCAGAAACTAGCCACACCCTCTGCAGTTAGGTCACATGCAGCTAACTCCTGATTGGTTGTTGCCTGCCTCCTTCAAGGCAGCATCCAAGCAGGAGTTAGCCACACTTGACATCACTGCATGGGGTGCGGGTAGCCTCCTTGGGAGAAAAACATTGCACCACCTTTTGAAAAACTTTACCACTGAAGATGCTACTTGGTCTGCTTTTCATGTCAGTTTGTTGCTTCATTGCACAGTGTTTACTGTCTCTAACTCTCAGCTCATACATTGTGTTTTGTCATGTGTTTACACATCAAAGAATGGTATCAAAGGCTTATACTTCCTCCAACTCATCTGTTACGAGAGCCAAGAGGAAGATTCTATCAGTATATCAGAAATTCGAAATAATTTAGGACCATGAGCATGGGTTGACTGGGAGTCAACTACAGGACAAGTATTACCTCAAAAAGACAACTGTACATGACTTTATCAAGGCCAAGGACACAATAATGGAAGAAGTCAAGAAGCTGGAGTTCAGGAAGAAAGGCAAGGAAATTTTTATAACAAAAAAAAAAACTTCCTCATGAGAATCTTGATGAGGCTGTGTACAAGCGGTACACACGAGAGAGCTGAAGGTGTACTTGTTTGTGGCATAGACATACAGCATGCTGCACAGAGATTCACTAGTCATCAAGGTTATCAGAATTTAAAATGTAGTGATGGCTGGCTGTCATGTGTTAGGATGCTTCATGGAATTGTGAACAAGGCTGTCACAGGAGCATTGTTGAGCTGTGATATGGATGCTGTGGAACCCTTTATCACAAGCTGAGAAAATTAAAGGGAAGGGAGATCCAGCTTGACTGTCAACTGTACAATGCAGATGAAACTTGGCTGTATTAGAAGACACTCCTTGACAACACTTAGGTTTCTAAGGAACTCAACAGTATTTCTGGGAAAAAAAAAAAAACGACTCAGTTATGATGTGTGCCCCCATGTACACCCATTGATTTAAGCGTGTTATTGTTTGGAAGAGTGTATGTCCTAGGGCACTAAAGGAAGTAATGAACAAGCTTCCTGCTGATTACTGTGGGAACCAGTCAGTGTGATTTAACCATGAAATAATAACTGACTGGTATCACCACACATTTGACCCTATTGTATGCCAGCACCATAAGTTGATTGGGATTAATAAGGAATACATGAAGGGAGTTCTTTTTTATAATGTTCCTGCACATCCTTCCACAACCAAACTCTCCAGCAAGGATGGCAAGATTAAGGCCATGTTCCTGCCACCAAACACCATTTCAGTGATACAGTCCATGGATCAAGGTGTTATCGAAGATGCTAAGAGGCACTACTATAATCTGTTTATAGCAGTGTTTGGTCGTGATTGAAAATGAAATGGACAAGGGTGACTGTTGACAATAGGGGCAAGAAAACACTAGAAAATTTCAGGTCCTACACAAAGATGCAATTTTTAACTGGGTACACCAGAATCATCAGAAGAAATATTTTCAGTCTGACAACAAATAACTAAGTATTGTACCATAAAGCTTGTATTATGTGTAGTGATATGGATACAGTGTTAATTCTAATACTAAGACTAGTGTTAACCCGTAATCAGTGGGTGGTGTACCAGTGCACAGCTTATGGAAAGGGCGGGTGACGCGTTTGTGTGTGAGGATATTTTCCTGCCTTAGTCAAATACAGGAGGGCGATAATTATTTTGAGTAAGAACTGCCAACACTTACAGACTTGCTGGCTTGCACCAACTTAGTTTCAGTACACCTAAAACGTCCATAATGGATGGAAGGTTATTCAACTCGTCCCTATGCGTGAAGGGAAGGAAGTCATGCATGTCCACTTGCTTCAGTGACTTTTACTCAATACTAATACTCTCTCTCTCTCTCTCTCTCTCTCTCTCTCTCTCTCTCTCTCTCTCTCTCTCTCTCTCTCTCTCTCTCTCTCTCTCTCTCTCTCTCTCTCTCTCTCTCTCTCTCTCTCTCTCTCTCCAGCCAAAATGTAAGGAAAGTAATTGGATTACCATTAGTAAATAGAAAATAGGAGCAACTGTTGTTTTTTTTCTGTTCTTCATTTCCCCCCTAAAAAAACGTAAGGAAAGTTACATTACAATATAATGTAAAGAGAAAGTGTCAATTTTTTTGCTCTACTTCTCAGTTCAATCCAAAAAAATGCAAGTAAATATGTTATAACAACATAAGAATTTACTGGGAAGAAGACAGGGCATCACAAGTGAACAGTGAAGAGGACAAAGTTACTTTGCTATCAGCTATAGCTGCAGCCATAACCAGTCAAACGATCACACACCAGGTCATTCAGGGAGATGAGATATTGTTGTTTAACTTCTACTCATGGCTAAATCATGACACCTAAAATTCTGGCAAAAACACCATTATAAAGAAGAATGGTTGGCATTTCTTTTTGTTTTGGTTTTATAGCTCTACGTTAAGTATATAAGGAAATATGATAGTAGGAAAATCAGCCACTTTCTTATTAAAAAACCCCTGCCTTGAGACAATGACTTGTCTCGACTCACCTGTCCTTTAAGGGTTTAAGTGTTATGTTAGTGATTTTATAACTTACAGTGCATATTAAAGCCAATACAATGTTTGGTGTTAAGTGTGAAATCAACACTGAAAAGATAATTAATTGTACAGTGTACAAAACATTACTTAAACAGATAATTTATTGGACAGTGTACAATATGTTCAGTGCACTCTGGTGCATGATGTAGTGTGTGGTTGCTTCATATTCCTTCCTTATGCTTTGTACAGTTCATTACTAAAGCATTATTTTTCTTGCAAAGTAAGAACAAAATTTCATTACTGCACTGTACTCTAATTTTACTATGTACTACAATATTACTTACTGTATAGTAATAGAAAGGGACAGTAAAAAAAAAAATACACTTATTCTTCAATGAGTGTGTGTGTGTGTGTGTGTGTGTGTGTGTGTGTGTGTGTGTGTGCACGTGTGTGCATGTGTGTGTGCATGGGTGCATATGTGTGTGTGTGTATTTTTGTGTATACATATGTACACATTCCCCATATGTACCACATGCCCATGCCTGTCACTCAAGCTGTGAATTATTGTTCCTGTCTCTTTCCCTCATCTAGTCTCTTCTAATTATATATATATATATATATATATATATATATATATATATATATATATATATATATATATATATATATATATATATATATATATATATATATATATATATATATATATATATATATATATATATATATATATATATATATATATATATATATATATATATATATATATATATATATATATATATATATATATATATATATATATATATATATATATATATATATATATATATATATATATATATATATATATATATATATATATATATATATATATATATATATATATATATATATATATATATATATATATATATATATATATATATATATATATATATATATATATATATATATATATATATATATATATATATATATATATATATATATATATATATATACACACACACACACACACACACACACACACACACACACACACACACACACACAGATTTTATTCAAATCCTCTTGTAGAATTTCAGTCTTGTTGTTTCTTATGTCTTTGTAATTTTGCATCATCTGCAAACAAGCTCATGTAACTCTTTACTCCATCAGGCATATCATTTATGTAGATCAGGAAAAGCATTGGTGCCAGCACTGATCCTTGTGGTACTCCACCATCTACTTTTCTCCATTTTGATTTTACATCTTTCTCATTCCTCTTCCTTTTAAGTAACTTTCACCCAGTTTTTTATTGTTTCATTTAATTTATATTTTCTAGCTTCCATAATAGCTTGTTGTGGGGATTTTTTTTTTCTAAATAAATCTAAATACACACAGTCTACCCATCCATCTCTCTCTTGTGTTATATCAGTCATTCAAATAGAAACTCATCAAATCTTCTAGAGACATGAATCTACAACTCTCACTGTTCTCCACACCTAAAGGACCACATTCACTCAGTCAAACCCTACAAACCACATCTCTAGTCTTCCCTGGTGATGTTGTCCTGCTCCAGGTCTAATTAATGGTGTGAATTCCCCATAAAATTAACTTTTTACTGGGAGTGAATGAGTGTTGTTGTTGGTCTTGTGTGTGAGAGAGAGAGAGAGAGAGAGAGAGAGAGAGAGAGAGAGAGAGAGAGAGAGAGAGAGAGAGAGAGAGAGCTATCCTGAGAATTGTTAAGTTGAATGAGACTGATTAAGAATGAAAATGGATGGGAGGAGCATAAATGAGAAGGAAATGGATGGAGGAAAAATTAAAAGGAATAGGGACAAAAAAAAGAGTACTTATTTCTCAATACTTCCTCTCTTCCTCTGATTCTTAACTCACTCCTCACCCTTGCTGCTTATAATTATTTTTTCTATGTTTTCCCATCCTCCCATCCTCTCCCTTCACCTTTCCTCCACTTCCATGTACTCTCCCTGGTTATGTTTATTCCTCTACTTTTTTTATTATTTTCTTTCCCTTCTTTCCTCTTGTCTCAAACCTCCCTTCCTGTCACCTCCCCTCTTTGTTATCTGTCAAAGATAAGGGACAAGGGAGAGGAGGGCAGGGAAGAGAGAGAGAGAGAGAGAGAGAGAGAGAGAGAGAGAGAGAGAATTTTATCATCAGTAACAATATTTGTGCATATATATATATATATATATATATATATATATATATATATATATATATATATATATATATATATATAATTTTGTGTACCATCGTGGTGTTGCTCCTACCACCATGTACCAATAATGACACCACATGTACCGGGAATGGTACTTTATCCTCCCATCTAGCCTCCAACAGGATGGAGGATATGGGGTGAAGGAGTTACATCTTGCAAGGATGGACATTTATTTTATGTATAGTTGAGATAATACAAAATGTACTCTCTTCAGTCTAGCCTTGAACTGCCCTCTGGATGGAAAGATCAAGCGCTATTTATTTGCTTCAGATCATTGAGAGAGAGTGAGACAAAAATTGAAGGATTAACATGTCCTTATGGGATAATCTCAAGAGGAGGAAAGGGAAAGTGATGTATTCACAGGTGTTTCCTCAAGGAACAAAGACACTTGGTGGGGGGTGCAAGCTGAAAGTGATGTATTCACAGGTGTTTCCCCAAGGGATAGAGACATTTGGGGGGGCAGGGTGTAAGCTGTCACCACAGGTGTTTTTTCAAGCGATACAGGTAGTAGTAATAATAATAGTAGTAGTAGTAGGAGTAGTAGTAGTAGTAGTTATGATATATTGGTGTGTGTGTGTGTGTGTGTGTGTGTTTTTTTTTTTTTTTTTTTTTTTTTTTTTTTTTTTTTTTTTTTATGTAGGAAGGACACTGGCCAAGGGCAACAAAAATCCAGTAAAAAAAATATGCCCACTGAAATGCCAGTCCCATAAAAGGGTCAAAGCAGTGGTCAAAAATTGATGAATAAGTGTCTTGAAACCTCCCTCTTGAAGGAATTCAAGTCATAGGAAGGTGGAAATACAGAAGCAGGCAGGGAGTTCCAGAGTTTACCAGAGAAAGGGATGAATGATTGAGAATACTGGTAAACTCTTGCGTTAGAGAGGTGGACAGAATAGGGGTGAGAGAAAGAAGAAAGTCTTGTGCAGCGAGGCCGCGGAAGGAGAGGAGGCATGCAGTTAGCAAGATCAGAAGAGCAGTTAGCATGAAAATAGCAGTAAAAGACAGCTAGATATGCAACATTGCAGCGGTGAGAGAGAGGCTGAAGACAGTCAGTTTGAGGAGAGGAGTCAATGAGATGAAAAGCTTTTGATTCCACCCTGTATAGTAGAGCAGTATGAGTGGAACCCCCCAGACATGTGAAGCATACTCCATACATGGACGGATAAGGCCCATGTACAGAGTTAGCAGCTGAGGGTGTGAGAAAAACTGGTGGAGACGTCTCAGAATGCCTAACTTCATAGAAGCTGTTTTAGCTAGAGATGAGATGTGAAGTTTCCAGTTCAGATTATAAGTAAAGGATAGACCGAGGATGTTCAGTGTAGAAAAGGGGGACAGTTGAGTGTCATTGAAGAAGAGGGGATGGGGGGGCACAGTTTCTGAGAACAATAGGAGGGACCCCATCAGGTCCATAAGCCTTCCAAGGGTTTAGGCCAGGAAGGGCATGGAAAACATCATTGTGTGTTTTCATTATTGATCCACTGACTGAATATTGTACTGTACTGTATTGACTGAATACTGCACCGTACATACACAAACACACCCCTTACATATAAACTCACATATGCTCTTTTGGACACAAAAACACTGTTCTACACACACACACACACACACACACACACAGGAAATTTGAAGTATACACATAGTTTTTCTTTACACTTAATGGAGGACAGTACTGTACAATACAAGACAGATAATTGTTATAATTGTTATTAACTGCTGTGAATATAATGTGCAATGGGGAGTGGGGAGTTGAGATAGATGAGAGGATGTGTATGACCGAACGACATCCCGCAAATAATGGTGTTTGTTAGATGTATCTTAATCAATGACCTCTGGATATAGGAAATTGCAAAATTGCAGCAAAGAAGACTGAAGACAATCAATTGGAGGAGATGAACTGATAAGATGAAATGCACTTGATTCCATCCTGTTTAACTGAACAATGAATGGAACCCCCTCATATATGTGAACCATATTCTGTACATGGAAGGATAAGGCTCTTGTATAGAGTTAGGAGCTGGGGTTGTGAGAAAAACTGGCAGATGACTCAGAATACCAACTTCATAGAAGCTGTTTTCAGTTTAAAATGAGATGTAAAGTTTCAATTTAGATTATTAGTAATGGATAGACTGAGGAAGTTCAATGTGCAAGAGGGGGACAATTGACTGTCATTGAGGAAGAAGGGATAGTTATCTGGAAAGTTGTGTTGAGTTGATAGATGGCAGAATTGAAATTTTAGGCTTTGAACAATACTAAGCTTGGTCTGCCACAGTCAAAAATTTTAAAATTTGATAAAGATCGGAAGTCAGACATTCTGTGGCTTCTCTGCATGAGTTGTTTAATTCTTGAAGGATAAGACATGAAAGGATGTGGAAAAGTGCAGGATGGTACAATTAGCTTGGGAGTGGATAGGACAAGAAGTTTAGCTTTGAAAATCATTGATGAATAGTAGGAAGAGAGTGGGTGATAGAATAAAACCCTGAGGAATACCACTGTTTACAGACTTCAGAGAATATCAACCATTTACCACAGCATCAACAAAGCAGTCAGAAAGGAAACTTGAGATTAATTTTCAGAGATAAGGATGGAAGCTGTTGGAGGGTAGTTTGGAAATCAAAGCTTTGTGCCATACTACCAAATGCTTTTCATGTGTCTAAGGGAACAGCAAAAGTTTCACCAAAATCCTTAAAAGAGGATGACCAAGACTCAGTAAGGAAAGCCAGAAGATAACCAGTATAGAAGCCACAATTGAACCTATTCTGGTGATTAAGTATAAGGTTGGGAAGTGATAGATGTTTAAGAACCTTTCTGTTGATGATGGATTTTAAAAAAAACTAGAGAGGCAGGAAATTTAAGCAATCAGATGGCAGTTTGATAACAGTCACCCTCTTTGGGAACAATCTCATTGTAGGCAAACTTCCAGCAGGAAGGGGAGGTAGATATTGATTTTCAGACTTTATTAAATTTAACTAGGCAAGATGCAAGCATGGAGGCATAGTTTCAGAGAACAACAGGAGGGACCCCATCAGATAGAATAAACCTTCTGAGTGTTAAGACCAGTGAGGGTATGGAAAACTATCATTACAAAGGATCTTAGTCAGAGGCATGACATAGTTGGAGGGCCATGGAGAAGAAGGAAGAAGACCTGAATCATCCAAGGTAGAGATTTTAGGAAAGGTTTGAACATAGTTTAGCTTTAGAGATAGATGAGATGGCTGTGGTGCCATCAGATTGAAACAAAGGAGGGAAAAATAAAGAAGTAGAGTTTATTAGAGGGGACTTATATCTGGAAAGATTTTGACATTCTTTGTTGATGAAGGATTTTGGGCAGAAATATAAATAGCATGAGATTGAGGTGATGGAATGCTCAGGTACATTTTGTGGGCCACCTCTCATGTATAGTATGAGAACAGGCTGTGATAAACTATGGTTTGGAAAGTTGAGGGTGAGAGAAAGAGTGAGGAATGTACCCCTCCATGCCAGACGCCATCAGATCTGTTATACCCTCAGCACACAGAGACAGGTCTCAAACTTGGAAGCAGTAGTCATTCCATGGAAAATCAGAATAGTACCTCCTGAGGTCCCTTCAATTAGCAAAGGCAAAACACCAGAGGCACCTCCACTTTGGGTGATTCTGAGGAGGGATTTGAATGATAGGACAAAATAGAGATATGAGGTTCTGATCAGAGAAGCCTAATAGAGAATACAGAGTTATAGCATAAGCAGAAGGATTAGAGGTTAGGAAAAAGGTCAAGAATCTTTAGGGTATCTCAAAGACTGTCAGAAATATGAGTAGGATGTTGTACCAATTGCTCTAGGTCATGAAGGATAGCAAAGTTGAAGGCTAGTTAACCAGGTTGGTCAGTGAAGGGAGAGGAAAGCCAAAGTTGGTGGTGGATGTTTAGGTCTCCAATTATGGAGATCTCTGCAAAAGGGAAGAGAGTCAGGATGTGCTCCTCTAAAGAAATTAGTCAAAGAATTTTTTTATAGTTAGAAGAATTAATGATGAAAGTTATAGGGAAAAAGGAGGATATAAGAATTGTAAAGATGGTGTTGATCAGATGTTTCTGATTCAGTTAAGAGAATTACTTTGGCGTGGTTTAAAAATTGTTTGCAGCTTTCTTGGACCAAGAGAAAACATAGAGTTGATAGGGCCCTTTGGAATGTTCTTGAAATATATGTTGTGTAAAGCTGGTTATTACTTTTGAGATGCAAGTGTTTGAGGGTGGAGGGAATGCTTAGAAATAGTTTTTTTATTTATATATTTATTTACTTACAAATGTTTTATTTATTTCTTTTATAGGAGCAAGAGTGAGACAGGGATATGTGATGTTCCCTAAGTTGTTTAATAATTTTATGGATAGCTATTAGAGGGAAATGGAAGTTAAAAAAGAAAATGTTGGTGCTTGGCTGAAGCAGAATGGAGGGAGTGTTATGGACTGTTGTAGCATGTCTGTTTGCAGATGACACCCTTACTTGTAGAGAGTGAAAGAGTGATGGATAAATTCTATAATGTATGTCTGAGATTGGAAGATTAATATGAATGCGCTGAAAATGGTGGATAGATTCTATAATGTATGTATGAGATTGGAAGATTAATATGAATACTGAGAAAAGTAAAATGATGTTTTTAAGAGGAAAAAGAGGTGTGTGACTTAATAGGTGAGTGTGCCACCTGTGCAAATGTGTGAAGTGGTAATGAGGAGAGATAAGTGGAAAAAGAAAAAGAGATTAGTATCTGGGAATATGGCCAAGTAACAATAGTAAGATGGATGAGGAAATAAAAGAGTACCCATAAAAGTTAGGTGTGCTGTAAGATTATGTGCAAAAGTTATGGAAGGGAGAAATGTATTAATAGATTTCAAGAGAAGTTAAAGGAATAATATTCACCTGTCAGCATTGATGTCAGATACCTGGATATGGAATAGAGCACAACAATCAAGAGTGTGTATTGTGGAGATGGGTTAACTAAAATTGTTATATGGAGTGACAAAATGGGAAAGTGAGAACAAACTGTGTATAACAGATGTATGAGCACCTCTGCAGACAGTGTGAAACATGGAGTGATGTATTGGATGAAAAAAAGAACAGACATTAATATGGCATGGCCATATTAGTGGGATTAAGAATTAAATTAAATGTTGGTGCAAAGCTGGAAAAAAGAAAACAAACAGTGGTGAGCAATGGGAGTTGCCACATTGTTATGCCCTTATTTATAAATAAATATAATGAAATCAAAATTATAAGATTTGGTAAGTACTTTTGATAAACAACCATGTGCAATGACAAGTTGTCAACAGTTATTGATAATTATTACTGTTTGCAGGTATATTTCTGTAAAAAAAAACTTAGTCTGCTGTTTACAGAATACTTCATCTTTTTCTTAACAGATCTTCCCTTTTTTTTTTTTTCCAGAGACAAAGGGAAATCACCAAGAAAACAAGTAGGAGGAATTTTACCTGAACCTGTAGATGAAATATCTCTTGTTGGACACACAGAACTTCCCAGTATATCATTGTTATTTGAGCCAACTGGTAAGTTAGTCAGAACAGGTGTATAGATGTGCATGTATAACCCTCAGTTTTATAGTCTTGTTATGGTATACTCTTGTGTTTACATGAATTTGGTTGAGATGGGCACATATATGTGTAGTTTTAATTTCCAGTGTATATATATATATATATATATATATATATATATATATATATATATATATATATATATATATATATATATTTTACTTTAGCAGTCAAGTAAAACTCAAATCCAAAAGTCTTCTTTGTCAGGGTCTATTTGTCTTTAAACTAGATCACCACACACAAACATTTCTTGACTTCTTAACCTCCAAGCCTCCTAGGGGAAGAGAACATATCCTCATTGACCACACTATATGGTCTCAGTTCTGCAGCATTCCCAAGTCTATCAGGAATAAGCCAATTTTACTGTCACAGGGGTCTTATGTTTTTCCTTGTAACTCATAATTCAAGCATAACTTGTATCATGTGATTTTCATCTCCATATCCCTTTGTCTATGAGGTGTAGCCCATTAACTATTTTTTGCACTCTCATATCCACCTATCATGTGCTAATTCTGAGCTTGTAGGAGATTACCAACTTCTTTGATACAGTGATAATTCTCTGTGTACAGTAATGTAAAGGATAAAATAAGAAATGAGGAGATAAAAAGAATTGGTGTTTTAAGAGAATTAGGTGTATGGGCGAATCAGTGTGTGTTAAGATGGTTTGGGCATGTGCTTGCTGAAAAGTTGAGTTGAAGACCATGCCTGGAGTGGATGAATTGTGTGAAGAGAGCACTAAATGAGAGAGAAATGACGTGTTACAAGCAAGAATGGTTGTGAGTGATAGAGATGAATGGAGAATGTCAGTGAGGAGTGCATAAAAATTCTGTGGTCTCATCTTCCTCTGGGGGGTGGTGTAGGTGCATTTGCTAGGGCCCATTTAGCCTGCAGGGCACTCCAAAGGAAGTACCCCTGCATCTGCTGTGGTCTGAGGATTGGGAGTAGGTCTGGGGTTTGGGAACAGTATGAAGGGGGAGGAGTAAACCAGTGTATACTTATGTTCTGCTGTGAAATTATGCAGCCTGCTGTAGTGTACCTAAGCTCCTAGGGTGTAGTAGCATGATCCACAAGACTATCCCTTTGTTCCAGGAGCTGACAAGGTTAGGAGTGTAAATGATGTGTATATGAATGTGGTGCCTTATTTGGGCTATCTGTGTGGGATTGCCAGCTTTGGTGTATAAATAGATAAATCAGTAAATAAATATACCAGTGTATAAATGCTATGGTTCTAAAGTCCCCACTACTACTCCCATTTTTACACAATTGTCCCCACCTCAAATCCCTCTCCAAATGGTATGTTTTAAAATCTATCTCCACCTACAATTTTTATCGTAGAGACATGTGCTTCATATGCTGAAAAGCCTCCTTTGTTGTCTTTGACATAATAGTGTGTGTGCATGTGCTTTTTGTTGAGTGAGCTTTTTCAAGTCAATTTTTACAAAGAAATTTACAAAAATATTTATTGCAAAACCTAGAAATATTTAAAAAAAAAAAATTTTCCCTCCAAGTTTTTGTTTCATAAAAATTTAATGTAGAAACAGATAAGGTGAAAAATTGTGTTTTGAAATATGGCCTCTTAAAGAACATTGCCACCATGTTCTCATTGTTTTGTAAAGCATGCCTAATAGGAATAGAGTGAGGGGATCCCATCCTTTGTACTTTGATTCCAGCAATGAAGCAGGGTGTGGCATTTTGTTCCTGTGCTCTCTCTTGAAGATATGGTACCTGAGAAAAGGGATTCACAGAGAAATTAGTTGTCCCTTCCTCTTTCCGTCATCTCATTATAGCAAACACAGAAATGTAGAGCTGATGCATTCTTTTGAGTTGTTTGTAATTACTGGAAGTCCTCCATTGTTTTTAATCGATGAAATGAAATGGGCCATTTGAAAATCATTCAGTACAAACCTGCTGATACTTATTTCAGGTCACTGCTATGCACACTACATGTGTGCATTATGGTCATCAAGTGTTGAGCTCACAAATGATGACACAATTACTCATGTGGATCGAGCAGTTGTTGCTGGGGCAAGTCAGAGATGTGTCCAGTGTAAAAAGTTTGGTGCCACTCTGCTATGCAAGGTTGGTACTGTTATTTATGTGTTTGCATTGATGTTTGAAATGTTTACATATGCATCCTCTCTGATTTTCCTTATCTTGAAATACCATACACTGAAGATATTTCACCACTGTCTTATGACATTATTGGTACTTTTATGGATACATAGTATAAATTTTTGAAATGTGTAATATGAACATGAATGACTTTCAGTAGTCAGAAATTGGAAAGTAGATAAAAAATGTTTCAAGCTTGTATCCTACAAAATTATCTTCATAGATAAATCACTTCCTATACATATATTATACTTATATTTGTTTCTTTTCTTACCTAACATTCAGCCTCACATTCTACCACAGTATTGTAATTGTGTCTTCTAATTTCAGATCTTCAGATCTTTCTCCTGTTTTGTCTTGACAGTTCTAGTTCACATGTGTTTTTGGATTTTCTATTCCTAGTTTAGTCTACTGGTCTATTCACTTCTTTCTGTTCTTTAATAAACTACAAAATTATATAACCTTGGTCTGTTTTCATCTTACGTTTGAGTTTTGAGTACTTAGGGTACTAACCTCGCAGAATTGTTTTGAAATAGTCTTCACATCCATTTGTTTACAGAACTTTTTTTTTCCCTCAGGATTTTGTTTTGAGCAGTTTGCATGTTTGTTGAATTTGGAAATGTATCAATGAGAATATGTGGTTGATTCTGGTATGTATTTTAAGAAAGATTTTTTATTGACCCATCCATTATGTTGATGCACCAGGGCATCATTGCTCGCCTGATTATGCACCAGGCATGTCACTCCATTGTGTTCTACACAATGAGATTTTAAAATTTAATTATGTGAGAAAGACAGGAGGGTGATCTTTGCATGCCTCAGTCACTCAGATCCCTGGCTCCATCCCATTCACTTGTCAGCCAGTCATAAAACAAATAATTTTAGTACCACTCATATGGCAACTCACCTTGCTGGTAGTGTTTGATGCTGATAGGAGTTTGTCTGTCTTTCATACATTGTAGATGGTTTATCTGACAGTAATGGGGATGAACATATCCCAGATATGGATGATAATGATGATTCTTGTAGTGATGAAATTGATGGTCCTACCTAACATTGAGATGAGGGAAGCTATCAGAAGTGTTTTCTGACAAGCAACCTGATTTACCACTGCTGTTTCTTTTGCAGTTTTCTAGACTGAATCTTGCTCATGTGGACTCATCACTTGTGTCTTTTTCTGATGCCTTCAAAACTTTTCTTTGATCATGAGCTGGTTGGCAAGTCATGTGACTGTGTGAATGAGAGAACTGCCTGGATTTTTTGCCAACATCCCAAGAAAAATGGTCATGTGAACAGAATTATTTGGTGTTCTGTTACACATGGTGGCATGCAAAATAACAGTGTCATTATGAAAATCAGTTATATAATGAAATAAAAGGATAATAAAAACAGCAACAAAAAAAAATCCTTGAAAAAGACACAAAAATATTAAATGGTAACTACACACCATGGCAAGCAGCAGTGGCCTGCCCCTCACATTGTGATTCTGGAACCACTCCATGCATCTCATAGTGAAGGGGTTAACTTTGGAACTTCATGTAGTTGCTTTGGAGGAATACAATTTTTTTTTTTTTTTTTTTTTTTCATATTTTTAATTGCAGGTAGATTTATAATTTTATTTAAACAATTCAATTAGCATTTAAATTAATTACATCCAGGATATATTTTTCAGGCAACAGGTTGTCAGTTGCAGTACCACTTCCCTTGTGCAATGAGTGCAGGAGCATTGATGGATTTGAAAAGTGTAGCTCTTGTATGTCCAGCTCATACAGACAAGAGCAGAGATATAGGTAAGCTGATTTTCTTTTCTGGTATATCAATTTTAACTCTTAAGATGCTTGCCATTGCTTCATATGCATTATTTACTCTGTGTGGGTAGGCATGGATACAGTATTCTTATTCATTGTTTATAATGAAATAAATTCCGTTACAGCATTTTGGTGTATTTGTGTTAGACAAATTATCAGAAGAAAGTAAAGTATTTTCATCATATTCAGATACTTGGAAAAGTATTTGTATTCTTCAAATAGTATTGCAAATAATGTTAAATTTATCATCAGAAATAAGTCGTTGTTCCTTACAACTTAAGTTTCCAGGATGGTTGTGTATACTATAGTAGAGGTTCTTGTGCCCTTGTGTTGATTTCTAGAGTCAGCTTCTCTTAACAGTGGATGACAGCTGGGTTGGGTAGGTTGAGACAGCCTTATTGTAAAATCTATTCTTTTCTGTTGTTTCCCAGATGTTACATGTATAACAGGAATAGGCAGTAGAAATTTGCTGAAATTACTTCCAGTGAAGTCTCACAAATGCTGGACCAGGGGGTGCTATGAACTTGTCTATGACCAAGCTGTGACCTCTGCAACATTTCACTTTGTCTCACAACACAAGGGGCAGTTACAGCCTATCCTCTAAAGACAAGCTTCTTTCTTTGCACAACTCTACATGCAGCTAACACATGCATACCCTTCTCTCAAAATTCAGTTTTTGATATGGCAACTTCTACACTAAGATCAGAGTCCCCATCTGGGGCAGGGGACCATAAATACCCCCTTGTTGGATTGCATTTCTGGTATCGATCCACACCCACAACTTTTCCTTAAAAACTTGTCCAACATTCATGGCATTGTATCTAATTTTCAGTCTTTGGAACATCACCTCTCTTCTACTAAACCTTATCTTACAGAAACACAAGTGTCTGAGACAACTGATGAAATCGATTTTATCTGTTCCCTCTTCAGTTCTCTATCCTCATTTTTCAATCCAAAGTTTGATGTTGCATCATTGTGTGCAGTGACCACACTCTTGAGTCTTTTGAATTTTCTACGATCTGCCTTCAATTTAAGAATAATGCTTAACCCTTAAACAACAGGGTGTATTGTAACTTGAAGGTATGAGAAGATATTACATGTCTACTTATTCCTCCATGGTATTTTACTAACAGAGATAATGAAAATAAACTTCTATTTTCTGTATGTGAGCTGAGGTAAAATCTATGGTCAGAAAATGAAAAGATTTCTGGGCATGGTGATGTGCTGTGCTGCAGTAAGGCTCTGTGTGGCAAGATGTTCCTGATGAAGAGAGGTTTATTTATATTGCTTTTGCTGTTGTAGCCACATACACACAAGTTACCCTTCTAACACATCTTGTTTTCCTTGAAATACAGTTCTTTCTGTTTTTTTGAACGGCTTCTATTCCAGACATTGGTCTCTCTCTCTCTCTCTCTCTCTCTCTCTCTCTCTCTCTCTCTCTCTCTCTCTCTCTCTCTCTCTCTCTCTCTCTCTCTCTCTCTCTCTCTCTCTCTCTCTCTCTCTCTCTCTCTCTGTGTGTGTGTGCGTGTGTGTGTGTGTGTTGTGTGTGTTTACCTAGTTGTGGTTTGCAGGAGGGGAGTAATCTCATAGTATCCCGTCTCTATATCTATCAAGTTTGGTCTTAAAAGCATGGACAGTTTTGGCATTGACAATGTTTTCACTAAGTTCATTCCATTTGTTCACACTTCTGTGAGGGAAACTGTATTTCTTGATGTCTCTTCTACAGGTAACTTTCTTCAGCTTCTTACTATGTCCCCTTGTACTCTTTGTGTCTGAATTTATAAAACATTCTTTGTCCATCTTTTCCATTCCATTTATCATTCCATAGATGTTTATTAAACCCCTCTCTCCCTCCTATTTTCAAGGAATTTCCAACATTCTTAATCTCTCTTCATAGGTCAACTTACTCAGCTCCGGAACAAAGAGTGACTGCTCTTTGTACTCTTCCCAATTTTAGAATATTCTTCTTTGTATGAGGAAACCACACCACTGCTGCATATTCCGATCTTGGTCTTATCATGGAATTCAACAACTTTTTTTTTGTCATTCCTTCATCCAAATATGAGAATGCCATTCTTACTCTTTTCAACAAATTCATCATCTCTCCAGTAATTTTATCAATGTGCCTTTCCAGAGTAAAATTTTCAGTAACTTTTACTCCCAGATCCACTTCTTTTTATTTCTTTAACTTGACACCATCCATCTCATAATGATATTGTATCCTTTTCTTACTCTTACCAAACTCCATTACGTACTTTACATTTACTTAAATTGAATTCCATTTGCCAAGATTTACTCCATCTATTTATCTTATTTAAATTGTCTTGCAATACCATACAATCATTTACATTTTCTACTCTTCTCATCACCTTAGCATCATCCACAAATAAGTTCATATACATAAGAACATAAGAACATAAGAAATAAGGGAAGCTGCAAGAAGCGACCAGGCTTACACGTGGCAGTCCCTGTATGAAACACTCCTACCTATTTCCATCTGTTATCCCCATCCATAAACTTGTCTAATCTTCTCTTAAAGCTCTCTAGTGTCCTAGCACTAACTACATGATTACTGAGTCCGTTCCACTCATCTACCACTCTATTTGAGAACCAATTTTTTCCTATCTCCTTCCTGAACCTAAATTTTTCAAGCTTGAACCCGTTATTTCTTGTTCTACCCTGGTTGCTGATCCTAAGAATTTTGCTTACATCTCCCTTGTTATAACCCTTATACCACTTAAAGACTTCTATCAGGTCCCCTCTTAACCTACGTCTCTCTAGAGAATGTAAATTTAACCGCTTCAACCTCGCCTCGTAAGGAATACTCCTCATCCCCTGTATCCTTTTAGTCATTCTCCTCTGTACTGATTCTAATAGACCTATATCTTTCCTGTAATGTGGGGACCAGAACTGCACAGCATAGTCTAGATGAGGTCTGACCAGCGCCAAGTATAATTTTAATATTACTTCCGGCCTTCTACTTTTAACACTCCTAGAAATGAATCCTAGTACCCTATTTGCCTTGTTTCTGGCTTCTATGCATTGTTTCCCTAGACGGAGTTCAGAGCTAACTATAACTCCTAAATCTTTCTCGTACCCTGTACCTACCAGAGTTTGGGTGTTTAATGTGTACCTATTGTGTGGGTTTCCTCTACCTACGCTAAGCACTTTGCATTTATTGATATTAAATTGCATTTGCCATCTATCCGTCCATTCATTCATTCTATCTAAGTCTGTCTGCAAGGCGATGGCATCCGCTTCTGACCTAATTAATCTACCTATCTTTGTGTCATCCGCAAATTTACTAACATCGCTACTAATTCCACTATCCAAGTCATTGATATATATTAGAAATAATAATGGCCCTAAAACTGATCCCTGTGGCACCCCACTAATGACATGACCCCACTCGGATTTCGAGCCGTTTATTAGCACTCTCTGTCGCCTGTTACCAAGCCATGACCCTATCCAACCTAACACCTTCCCATCTATCCCGTGCGCCCTAACCTTTCTCAGGAGCCTTTGATGGGGCACCTTGTCGAATGCTTTACTAAAGTCCAGATATAAGATATCATAACTATCACCATTATCTACTGCCTCGTACACCTTACTGTAAAAACTTAACAAGTTTGTCAGGCAAGACTTCCCCTTCGTGAAGGGGAATATAACTGATATAACTATCTATTTCTTCATTTATGTCATTCACACATATTACAAATCATAAATCACGATTGAGATCTCTAACCCAAAAGAGAATCACCTGTCTCCCCCAGGAATTTAGTTGCCACATGTCTCCAGAACATCTGAGAGAAAAATGAGACTAGGCGTGAAAAATCATGCCTTAATAAATGACCACCACTGTGAGTGAGCTGCCAACTTGTGTCTAAATAGGTGATCCCCACTGTTTAGGGGTTAAATTGAATTCGTCTGTGCTGTATACCTAACTCCTCAAAAAAAAAAAGAAAAAAAAGACATAAAAAAAAACCTTACTGACTCTTCTCTTTCATGGAAATCTCCATTCTGGGAGACTTTAATGTTCACCATCAGCTTTGGCTTTCCTCTCCCTTCACTGATCAATCTGGTGAATTAGCCTTCAAATTTGCTGTCCTCCATGACCTAGAGCAATTAGTGCAGCACCCTACTCTTATTCCTGACCATCTTGGAGATATAATCAACATTCTTGACATTTCCTTTCAGCTTATGCAGCTACTCTGTCTTCTCCATTGTCAATATTCTTGACATTCTCTTTCTGCTTATGAAGCTACTGTGTTTTGTCAATTGGGATCCTCCTATAAAAATCATATTCATATCTTGTGTTGCTCCAGTTCCTCCTCAGGATCCCCCAAAGTAAAAGTGCCTCTGGCATTTTGCCTTTACTAATTTGGGATACCTGAGGAGGTATTACTCTGATTTTCCATAGAATGACTACTGCTTTCATGTTAGGAACCCATCTCTGTGTGGTGAATGCATAATGGAGGTAACAGTGTCTAGCATGGAGGCATGCATTCCTCACTCCTCTGTCCCTAAACTTTCCAAGCTATGGTTTAACACAGCCTCTTCTTGTGCTATACATGATAGAGAGGCAGTCCAAAAATGGTGCTTGAGACTCCCATCACCTGAATCTCATGTGCTTTGTATTTCTGCATGAAATCATGCTAAGTCTGTTTCACCAACTAGCCATGAAATTCTTCATCAATAGAAATTATCAAAACTTTCTAGATCTAACTCACGTGGCTTCTGGCACTAGCCAAAAATATCTGTAACAACTTTTCTTCTTCATCTGTTCTTTGTCTATTTTAACCTGATAGCACCACTGCCTCACAGCATTTATCTCAAAAGCTGAACTCTTCACCCAAACCTTTGCTAAACACTTTATCAGGCCTTGTTCCTCCCTCTCCTCTGCCCTCTAACCACATCATGCTACCCATTAAGATCCTGTGGCTGGTCATACCACATGTGGGTTGAAGGTGGCCACAGCATCACCTCTACCTGCTAAGTAACCTCTCTAGCCTTCCAGCATTGTGCTCATACCTTATGGTAGGCAGTTGCCTGCTAGTGCTGAAAAGCATCAGATTATTTTGCATCACAGGGAAGAAACTTTAAAACTTCACCAATATAAGAAATAAAAGTATTAGTAGTCTGGTGTCAACACTTTTCACATCTGCCATATACAGAAGAGTTGCATGTCATATATATTTATTTCCATTGTAGAGTTGTGAATAGTTTTTATCCAAAGTTTCATCTCAATAAACCACACATGTAGATCCAACAAATTTGCATCATCATTTCCTTGAAGTAGTGTTTATTGTTGTCCATGATATGAAAAATTAATAGATGTTTATTTTTTCTTACAAATGTTTATTTTTCTTACAAAATATGGTAATTTCTGTTCATAGAACTTAGGTAAAAGTATAAATTTATAACCTTAAATTCAGTGTCCAGTAAATCAGCTGATGTGGGTGAGGGGTGGCTGGGAATGTGGTGGAGTGGTAGGCAAAAGCCTGTTGCCCTAGCAACTCCTGCCTTAAATCATTTCCAATGTGAACACTCAAATTCACTTGGCCTCTTCATTTCCAATGTGACCACTCAAATTCACTTGGCCTCTGCTTTCTCAATGGCAGTGCAGATGCAGCTTAATTCCTGGAGGGTTGAAAAGATGTAGAAAAGTGTATCAGTATAGGAATGAATAGGACAAGAAGTCTGGTTTAGATCATTGATGATCTCAGAACCCTAAAGGACCCCACTGCTAATAAACTTAAGAGAAGAATAGTGACCATCAACCACAGCAGCAGTAGAATGGTCAGAAAGGAAACTTGAGATGAAGTTACAGAGAGAAGGATATAAACTGTAGGAGGGTAGTTTGGAAATCAAAGCTTTGTGCCTTTAGCAAAAGCCCTTGATCTGCCTAAGGTTACAGTGAAAGTTTCACCAAAATCCTTAAAAGATGACCAAGACTCAGTAAGGAAAGGCAGAAGATCAGTTGGAAAACAGACTTGGCAAGATTCTGGGAAGAAATTTAAAGTGCATGAGATTCAGGTGATTTGGCATGATTTTGGGCAGAAATTTAAAGTGCATGAAATTCAGGTCATAGAAGGCTCTTGTACCTTTTGTAGTCCACCTCTATCATGTGCAGCATAGAGCAATCTGTAATTAACCAAGTAGAAGGTTTAAGTTGAGAGAAAGAGTGAGGAAAGTATGCCTCCATGCCAGACACTCTTATGTGCTTAGCACACTGAAAAAAAAAGCAGTAGTCATTTTAGGGAAAATCAGAATAATACCTCCTCAGGTCCCTGCCTAATTGGCAAAGGCAAAATGCCATAGGTGCCTCCGCTTTGGAGATCCTGAGGAGGGATTGGAGTGATAGGACAAGATACAGATAAGAGATTGTGATTAGAGGAGCTCAACTGATAAGATAGTGCAACACTATAAGCAGAAGGATTAAAGGTGAAGAAAAGGTCAAGGATGTTGGATGTATCTCAAAGATGGTCAGGAATATGAGTAGTTTTTTGCACTAATTGCTTTAGATTGTAGAGGATAGTAAAGTTAAAGGCTAGTTCACCAGGTTGGTCAGTGAAGGAATGGAAAAGCCAAAGCTGATGGTGAACATTGAAGTCTTCAAGAATGGAGATCTTTGCAAAAGGGAACAGAGTACAGATGTGCTCCACTTTGGAAGTTAAGAAGTCAAAGGATTTTTTATTATCAAAGGAGTTTGATGGAAGATATATAAAATAGATAAATTTATTTTGAGAGTTACTCTGTAGTCTGCAAAATGGTGGGAAATTTGGATTTGTCCAGGTTACTATTTAAGTTTTTATTTTATGTTTCAGAGGTTATGCACAGTAGGTTAATTTAATGTTCTAAGATTATTGTTTCATATTATTGTTGCCTTTTTTACTAATCTTTCTTCATTGAAGAATTATTGATAAGGTAAAAGGATAACAAAAAATCCTCCAACAAAGGCAAAAACACCTATTGTAATATCTTTAATTGCTTTAATATGTATTGATAAACTGTAGAATGTGAGATTTCACTGTATTACAATGAAGGAATAGTGTGTATTAATCCAAATTTTTATTGCAGTTGATGTAGCTTGTGTGGTGTGTGAAAACTTATCTCCAGAGAGTTCCCTCCTGTTTTGCTGCTCTTGTGGGAATCACTATCATGGGCTGTGTCTCAAACCAGTAATCAGTCCTACGCCCATTATGCGTGCAGGGTGGCAATGCCCTGACTGTAAAACATGTCAGGTGAGTCTTCTTTTCATGTTGTTTCTCTCTCTCTCTCTCTCTCTCTCTCTCTCTCTCTCTCTCTCTCTCTCTCTCTCTCTCTCTCTCTCTCTCTCTCTCCTCTCCTCTCCTCTCCTCTCCTCTCCTCTTCTCTTCCCCCTCCCCTCCCCTCCCCTCATGTGTACTGATTTTATTTGGTCGTTTCCAAGTAATGTTTTGGTTTTGCATTTTGTGGTTTTATTTGACTGATTTACTCTGTAGTCAGTTTGTTGTAATATAATGCATTATGTAAATGGCTCAAATAAACAATTGTACTAATTAGTTAGAATTACTCATGGATAATCAGACATTGGTAATTAAAATGCTTGAAGTAAAATTAGGGGTGAATATACTGGGTAACTAGCATTAGGAACAATAGTAGAATTTTCTTGTAGGTTATGTGGGACATGAACTATTTCTGACTACCCTGTTGAGAAGGTCTGTGATTGAAGCCTTGGAATGTGAGCTTCATGATTAGACAGTATTCTCTTACAAATTTTGATAAGCTGGGAGGCAGCAGGGTTCTATAAAGATGGTCATGATGTGATCTACAGTTCATGGTTCATTTGATAGCATTACCACCTTGCATTGTGTCTAGTTTCTAGTAGTTGCTAAAGTTTATATTCACCACACCTACAAGCATTAACAGAACTGTAGAAAACCATCATTATATGTGACCAGTTCACCTAAAAGTGTTGCAATAAGAATTTGCTATTTTGTGAAGACCTCATTAGATCCAAGTACTCAGCGAATACTTATTTCACATGTGCTATGTATTGGTTTATTCCTCCTTTTCCTTGGCTGCCATATTTGGAAAATATACTATTACTATCTATTATAACCCTCTCCATTTGACTCCTTTAAGCAAGTGGACAACATGAATTGGTTATTATATATATACTTCTTTAGTGTCTTG
>NC_087154.1:13780744-13888244 GCF_035594125.1 Scylla paramamosain
ACTGGTCTATAATTAGATGTTCTTCTTTGCTTCCATTCTTATATATGGGGACTGTATCTGCTTTTTCTAATCTTTGGGCACCACTCCTTTCCTTAATGAAGTTATGATGAGTTTGTAAACCTTGTGTGCAAGTCAGTATGCATTCATTCAACACCCAATTAGATACTCCATGAGGTCCCTGTGCCTTCTTCACATCCAAGTCTTCCTTCATTATTCTTACCTCATCCACTATTACCTCAATCTCACTCAATCCTTTCACTCTCACATTACCATCACTGGTCTATCAAATGTTCCTTCTTCATTGAAGACACTGAAAGTAGTCATTCAAAACCTGAAATTTCTGCTTCTTCCTCAACATGCATACTATTTATTTTCAGTTGTGTGTGTGTGTGTGTGTGTGTGTGTGTGTGTGTGTGTGTGTGTGTGTGTGTGTGTGTGTTGGTTTATCTGAAAGAGAGAGAGAGAGAGAGAGAGAGAGAGAGAGAGAGAGAGAGAGAGAGAGAGAGAGAGAGAGCACTGAATCATCGACTATTTTCAGGGTCATTAACAGGTTGTCACACAGCCACAATTCATTCTCTCTCTCTCTCTCTCTCTCTCTCTCTCTCTCTCTCTCTCTCTCTCTCTCTCTCTCTCTCTCTCTCTCTCTCTCTCTCTCTCTCTCTCTCCCCATATGTGTTTTTTATATTGAGGGTCTACAGAAAATGTATTTATAACTAACATGAAGTGAGAGAAATGCTGGACAGATGTGGCACTTGCTGTGCCAGCTAGTGGCGGCGTAGGTGAAGCTTGCTTGTATTTCGGATTTTGGCTTGCAATTCGAAGCAAAAAATCATTCAAGCAACATCTCATATCTTGAAAAACTCATAAGTTGACGTACCAATATATATATATATATATATATATATATATATATATATATATATATATATATATATATATATATATATATATATATATATATATATATATAATGGTAGTACACTATTCTGAATACATGTACTATTGAAGTCAATAGTGAGATATGCATTATTCTCTTTGTATTTTTCACACAATGGTGCAGTCATCAGGGAACCAAAGTCCATTTTCTCAAGATGTCTTTTGGCCCATGCAAGACCCCATCTTCAGGGAGAGTGTCGAGGGGATGAGGAGGGGAATACAAAGTTGGGTCAAGGAATGAGGCATGGCCTAATTGACATGTCAGGGAGTTCTGGTGAATGATATTTATCTACTAAAAACTTAATGTTTATGGTTTTCTATATTGGTAATTTTTCATGATGGTTTTTCAACCAAAATATTACAAAACCAACTGTTTTGTGCTAGTTTTTCAATCAAAATATTACAAAACCAACTGTTTTGTGCTGTTCTTGTTTTTTGTTGAGGCATTTGCATAATATTTCCTGTCATATTTATTAAACTGTTGTGTTGAACAGTGTTGTAGAACAGTCTGTGAAAAAAGTTACTTAAAATTTTTAAGGAAAAACAAAAATTGGCGACTGTAGAGCAGCTAAACTGGGGCATTCGCAGTGGTCTGGAAAAACTGTCAGGTTCACCAGCCGACTTAATTTTACATAAATTTGGAATGCTTGAAAAAAATCTTTGCATCATTTGTGTGTTATCAAATCAACTAATAAAATATTAGGAAAATTTTTAGCCACCATCATCAAGTAAAGAAATATGGCAAAACAAGCTAAATACTATGCTCATTATCTCTAATTTTGGGATGTATCATCACTTTAGGATAAATCCTGTTTTTCCTCTTTGTCTAAGTTTACTTTATCTATTTAAGTTATACAACTTTATAAATCCTGGTATATATGAAAGAAACCTGGCACATATGAAAGAAATGACCATATTTTGATGCCAAATCTTAACAGGACACTAGTGAAGATTGTCTGTTTGTCATGTCTCAAAGATACAACCTATTCTTTCACTTTATTTATATATGTATATATATATATATATATATATATATATATATATATATATATATATATATATATATATATATATATACACAATCAACCATAGCACATGCATAAACTTGAGTTAGACAATTGCACAGCAAACTCATTTCTCCTACCTCAGGGTTTTTTTTTTTTTTTTTTTTTTTTTTTTTTTTTTTTTGAGAAGTTGGTGTATCTCAGCACAATTTTGACCATCTCAGTATCCCAGCAGCACAAATAATACTTGTTCTATTCTTTTTCTGGATTTGCCAGATAAATCATCAGTCCCCATAAAAACCGGTGGAAAATGTTTCAAACAAAATATATAGTAAAAGACTAGAAATAAATGCGAACACTGAGAGCCTAGTTGCTAGTATTTAGATAATAATAACTATTCTGTAGAGTGCGCATCACCAGATTCCATGCATATTGATAGCAGAAACACTTAAGATCAGTGTTTTGTATCATATAGGTACATGTATCATATAGGTACAGTGCATCAAGATGTATCAATAGAGGGAATTTTACAATGTGCATCTCCAGAGAACTGTGAAAAGGTATACTGAGCCCTACATTAAAACAACTGGCAAACATTTGCAACTCAGCCCATTGTGAATGCCCCAATTGCGACACAGCAAATGTAAACAAAGACAATGTGATGCATTGCTGTACAATGCAAGTGTGAAAATATCCAGTTGGTTTTATTGTTTATTTCAATTTGTGTGTTTTGATTATGTACTTTATGTATATACCAATCTAGCCTGTGTTAAACATTTCAACAAAGATCAGTAAAACCAAAATATAAAGTAAGTTAAATAATCAAGTATCAATTCATGAGTTTCATCTATCAAGGACACAACACTTCTCTTGTTTACTGGTCATAAGTAAATATTTAATTTCTAAAGCCAGGAACTGCTAATGGGCCTTTGTATCATGTTTGGATTCCATGATTTTCAACCTTAGAAACCTTACCTGTTTATATTGGTTGACCCAGAATTTTTTCCCTAAATATGCAGCCTTCAGAATTCAACCTATATACAGTCAGTGACACTCATGATTAGAACTCCTGTGGATGTAAACATCACATTGCACAAACTGGGAACTTGCTCCTTCTTGATCAGAAAAAGTCTGCCTGGGGAAAATAACTACATGGCAGCTTAGGTTAGCCTCTCATATGTTTTTGAAAGCATAGAGTAACAGATTTAGTGTTTGACATATTGACATAAGGGAGAGCTTTTGTGATTGCTCCTTGTTTCAGCTAACAAAACAGCTTTGTTTTAAACAAAGTGTTCTACTAAAGTGATGTGTGATGCCTGGAAAGTATACAAGTGTTAGGATTTCATTAGAATCTTGAAACAAATTTGAAACTACGCCGTATAACTATTGACAACAAAAAGAATGTAAGTGTGTTGGTGAAGAAATGGAGCGATGAGGGACACAAGGATGTTCCTCACTACAAACATAGTAATGGGGTGCCCCGAAATATTTGTTTTTTAGTTGTTTTGCTGTAAGCTGAGGATATACCTTTAATTTTCTCTTGATACCATGTAAGGTGTTGTCAAACATTTTGAAGCAACCTACCATCATGTTTGTGATGAGACACACCCTGGCATCCCTCATTGCTCCATTTCTTCACCAATACACTCACAGTCTTCATTGCCAATAATCTCACTCAGTTGTGGGGCAATTGGGTATGGTAGGAGAGGGTTCTTGCCATGAAGGAGCCTTATTCCAGACCAAGTTGTCCAAGCTGTGCACCTGATTCCTGTAAAGTAAGAGCAGGAGTACTTTCCCTACTCCATCGGGGTTCAAGGGACTAAGATAGTGGTGTGAGTGATAGTGAATGTGAAATGTGTGTGCCTTGTTTTGATTCCCCCATTTTTGGAGGGAGACAGCTTTGGTATAAGTATGTATGTGTGTATAATAATTTAAGATATATGAAAAGTACTGATAAACTTTAGGAAGCAAATATTGTTTTTTGTGCCAGTGAATCCTGGTCACCATTCAGTATGAACAAGAAAGTAAAATTTTGATTTAAGGCCATGCTTACTACTTTCAACATTCTGATAATCATCTGTATGCTGCCTGATTTAACTTTTATCCCAGTGTTACCATTCACATGCACATTTGTGGCAACCGATTTTTCACTGCTGTCTTGAAATATCTAACTATAAGAGAGATGTATGACTTGTATTTGTGTATAACAAAGCTCTTAACCAACAAAGTGTGCTATAATGCTTAGCAGATGTAAAGGAGTACATTAAAGATCAGACAACCAGAAAAGTAAGCAGAAACTGCAACCCCATAGATGGCAGATGACTGGAATACCACTGCTTTACCTTCCTTGCCTAGTAAATTGTGTTTTGGGTTTTATAGGGGAAAATTCATCTGATTGAATATTGAGCTCAGAATTTTGGATCAGTGTTAGTATTTGGATATTTATACACAACAGAGAAAAAATGTGTTAAATGACTACTGCTAAACTTTTTAATTTATGAATGAAACTTACATTTAGATCTCTATTAAACCCCTTTCATTTGTCATTTTACCCTTTTAATTTAATTGACCTGGAGATGCTATTTTTTTCCCAAATTTGAATAACTGAACCTGAACACCTCCAGTGCTCTCTTCATGGTCCATATTTAATTTGTTTGTCATTGTAAGCCTCTTATTCTTCGTATTGCTCTAGCAGTTCTCATTTGGATCATAAGAACTAGAAAGTTATCTGGCTAGTCAAGAGCAGGTATTCCTGGGTCACTTTTTCCTATTAGCATGAAACACTGTTATGCATGAAAGTGGCACTCAAGTTAAGGAAAGAAAGATAGAGATTGTTGCTTTATAATATGCCTGAGTATGGTTTCATTGGAAAGAAAGAACACATTACCTAGATCTTTCTTTCCTTTTAAAAAACATTTTATTCCATCATAGAATCTGTGTTTGTCACAGTATTAGTGATGTAGCAGTGTTTGGCAATTATATGACTACTATTAGGTACTATACCCTACCTGCCTTTATACTAATGCACTTAAAGGTGCTTTTTCATGGATTGATCAAGACTACCAATGCTTTCTTATTGGAACTTCTTGCCTCATGGCAAACTGGAAATTTTTCATGTTCATTTGGTTAGTTAAGAAAGGCTTATGAAGGCACCATGAGGTGATGACTTTACTCTTATTATGTCAGTTTTGCAGTCAAGGACATACAACCATGGTAGTTTATATTACAGGGCAGTTCTCTCTCTCTCTCTCTCTCTCTCTCTCTCTCTCTCTCTCTCTCTCTCTCTCTCTCTCTCTCTCTCTCTCTCTCTCTCTCTCTCTCTCTCTCTCTCTCTCTCTCTCTCTCTCTCTCTCTCTCTCTCTCTCTCTCTCTCAGACATTGAAGATTATCAGTGATACTAAGGAAATTGTGAAATTATTCTATTTCTCCCGAGATATGATCTCAAGTTAGACAATCATTAATGCATTGCAATGAATACTGTTGTATTTGGTAATAGGCAGCACCATTTTTTATTTGATTTTGACGGCATTTCTCATCTAGAACAATACTATTTTTACATGATTTTTATGGTGTTTCTCATTTCTTTTAATAATGTATATTTTCTGGTTTCTACTTTTAGCTTTTCCAATAAATACATATTAATAATGTACATTGTATTCATGAGAGCTTTCAAGTTCAGATTAAATGATATTTTCAGAATGGTTAGAAATTATTGTTTTCCAGGATTCCATGAGTTAACACATAAGTTCTTTATAATTAAGGGTAACGAATCCTGTTAACTTTCTCTACTATGCATGCTACTGTGACTGTTGTAGTAATTTGGATCACAAAATATAGCTTGACAGTAAATTTTGTCCTTCTATCTCTTGCTTTGAATTTATTCATAATTACATTCTAGTAATTTGAATCATCCTTTCCTCAACTTAGTTGGTATTGTAATGTGGTGCATGATAGTAATCCCTCTGT
This sequence comes from Scylla paramamosain, assembly GCF_035594125.1. Classification (NCBI taxonomy): domain Eukaryota; kingdom Metazoa; phylum Arthropoda; class Malacostraca; order Decapoda; family Portunidae; genus Scylla; species Scylla paramamosain. Next base: position 13,786,651 of record NC_087154.1, read on the forward strand.
GACCCTCCCTTCCCTTCCCCATTCTCTGGGTGTGCAGATGTGCCGGCAACCAAGTGAGGAGATGGTATGTGGAGTATGTGACAAGGCCTACCATGTGATGTGTGCTCGACCGTTTGGCCTCTCCCTCTGCAGAACTGGGTGGAAATGCAAGGTAACCCTACATTAGCATGATGAGTTTGCCACACCTACCCTTTTATCAGAGTGGATGTGTGTATGCTTAGAGCTGAGCTCTAGTTTGATGTTCATGTAATGTGTAGATGTATGTAAGAATAATCGTGTTGTAAATAGCATGATAATCATTGACTTTAATAAGAATCATTTATCATTTTGTTATTTATTTTTACATGGGGTCTGTTAATTATATTTAAGTGCTAGTGTATTGGCTTAAACTTAGAATGATCTAAGAACTTAGAATGATCTAAGATTTCTCTACACCAGAAGCTCCAATTGTAATTTCTTGCTAATTTATTCATATTTTTCATGGGACTGAATCTTAAAATGTGAGTGTAAGGAAACTCACAATAACACCTATCCTTTTCCTTATAAATGTTTGGTGTATATAGGTATTTTATTTTATTTTATTTTATTTATTTTATTTTATACTAAATAGTTGAAAAGACTAGATCATAATTTAATTTTTATCAGAATGATTGTTTAATTCTTTATTTTAATCAATTGATCGATGATAATCTGTTTATTTACACTAGAGGCTCGATATTCACGATCACTTGGTTAATTGACATTATGCATAGACATGAAGTCAGATAGCTCTTGCACCATATTAGACATCAACATGTTATTGTGATTAGGGCATTGTGTTATGATAAGTGATATGGTATGTCAAGTAGATTGATAAACTTCAGTTTAGTGCAGACGGTCCTAAGAATATGCTGTCTTCTTACTGCATCTTTGAGATATTTTCCTCTTACTTATGATGAGTGATTACAAACCATGGTAATGCAATTGAAAACTATTCAAGTGGATGATTAGTGCTTCTCTCCCTCAGGAGACAAGTTTCCTTTGTCTCAGCTGCAGAGGAGTGTGAATGGATTCCCAAGTTATAAGAAATCAGAGCACTTGTAAGGCAATGTGAAAATTCATAATATTATGATATCTGTGGATTTCACCTATAAATGTTTTGGCCTTGGCAGATGTAGTTTGAACTGGCTGTAGGGAATTCTTAAACATGTTATTGGGCATAAGTCTCACATAATAAGTTACCAAAGTCTCAGTATCTTGACAGGCATAGTTGCCTTCAAATGCAATATATATATATATATATATATATATATATATATATATATATATATATATATATATATATATATATATATATATATATATATATATATATATATATATATATATATATATATATAATTTTTTTTTTTTTTTTTTTTATGTAGGAAGGACACTGGCCAAGGGCAACAAAAATCCAATAAAAAAAGATGCCCACTGAAATGCCAGTCCTATAAAAGGGTCAAAGCAGTAGCCAAGAATTGATGAATAAGTGTCTTGAAACCTCCCTCTTGAAGGAATTCAAGTCATAGGAAGGTGGAAATACAGAAGCAGGCAGGGAGTTCCAGAGTTTACCAGAGAAAGGGATGAATGATTGAGAATACTGATTAACTCTTGCATTAGAGAGGTGGACAGAATAGGGGTGAGAGAAAGAAGAAAGTCTTGTGCAGCGAGGCCGTGGGAGGAGGGGAGGCATGCAGTTAGCAAGATCAGAAGAGCAGTTAGCATGAAAATAGTAGAAGAAGACAGCTAGAGATGCACCATTGCGGTGGTGAGAGAGAGGCTGAAGACAGTCAGTTAGAGGAGAGAAGTTGATGAGACGAAAAGCTTTTGATTCCACCCTGTCTAGAAGAGCAGTATAATTGGAACCCCCCACCAGACATGTGAAGCATACTCCATACATGGACGGATAAGGCCCTTGTACAGAGTTAGCAGCTGGGGGGGGTGAGAAAAACTGGCGGAGACGTCTCAGAACACCTAACTTCATAGAAGCTGTTTTAGCTAGAGATGAGATGTGAAGTTTCCATTTCAGATTATAAGTAAAGGACAGACCGAGGATGTTCAGTGTAGAAGAGGGGGATAGTTGAGTGTCATTGAAGAAGAGGGGATAATTGTCTGGAAGGTTGTGTCGAGTTGATAGATGGAGGAATTGAGTTTCTGAGGCATTGAACAATACCAAGTTTGCCCTGCCCCAACTAGAAATTTTAGAAATATCAGAAGTCAAGCGTTCTGTGGCTTCCCTGCGTGAAATGTTTACATCCTGGAGGGTTGGACGTCTATGAAAAGATGTGGAAAAGTGCAGGGTGGTATCATCAGTGTAGGAGTGGATAGGACAAGAAGTTTGGTTTAGAAGATCATTAATGAATAATAAGAAGAGAGTGGGTGACAGGACAGAACCCTGAGGAACACCACTGTTAGTACATTTAGGAGAACAGTGACCATCTACCACAGCAGCAATAGAACGGTCAGAAAAGAAACTTGAGATGAAGTTACAGAGAGAAGGATAGAAGCCGTAGGAGGGTAGTTTGGAAATCAAAGCTTTGTGCCAGACTCTATCAAAAGCTTTTGATATGTCCAAGGCAGCACCAAAAGTTTCACCAAAATCTCTAAAAGAGGATGACCAAGACTCAGTTAGGAAAGCCAGAAGATCACCAGTAGAGTGGCCTTGACGGAACCCATGCTGGCGATCAGATAGAAGGTTGTGAAGTGATAGATGTTTAAGAATCTTCCTGTTGAGGATAGATTCAAAAACTTCAGATAGGCAGGAAATTAAAGCAATAGGACGGTAGTTTGAGGGATTAGAACGGTCACCCTTTTAAGGAACAGGTTGAATGTAGGCAAACTTCCAGCAAGAAGGAAAGGTAGATGTTGCTGGACAGAGCTGAAAAAAGTTTGTACTGAATCCGATTTGTCGACTATGACTCCTTGTATTTTGTGAAAATGGTATCTGGTGAGAGCCAGATTTTACTAATTGTAGCCTTGGAGATGATGTTAGTGGAAAAGACAGTGATGATAGCTGTTTTGAATCACTAGTGATTCATAATACAGTATCACTTGATGAAGTTGCAACTCCCCATTTAAAACTGATTGTAAATGACTTGCAACTCCAACTGCTATAAAACCTATATACTCTTGCTCAATTCTAAATGATGAGTGCTAGCAACAATAGTATGATCACATAATGATAATAACATATCAGGACCTCAAGGCTAAATGAAGCTGCAGCATTAAAATATTGTTCCCAAATTTGCCTGCCTGCATGGAGTATGAAGACCCACCATTTTTCTGTGAAATTACAAAAATGGTTGGGGCCACCACAAGCAAGGCAGAGGGGGCCTATATCATTGCCCTCATTGCCCTGATGCAAAAAAAGTTGAGATCAGTGAGATTGTTACCTGTGTTGGCCACCACATTTTTTCAATGAGAATGAAATTCAGCAGTTCTGACTGCTTTTTTTTTTTTTTTTTTTTTTTTTTTTTTTTTTTTTTTTTTTTTTTTTTTTGTGGATCTGTGAATGGATGCAAAGTATACCTTATTAGTGCAGTAGTCTTTCTGGAAGGAAGTCTTTGCTTGCCAGAGTGAGGCTTTGGCAGGATAATTTCATTCTCATTCAGAACTTTGCTGGTGGCAAGGATGTGAAAAGTAGTAGTTCTATGGTAGCGAACACAGGCAGTAATCTTGTTGATTTCAACTCATCCTTGCCTCAAGGCAATAATAGAGACCCTTTCCACCTTGCCTGTGGTGGTCCAGCCATTTTTTGTGCTTTAAGTGAAAAATGGAGCTTTTATACTCCACAGTGCAAAAATGCAGTGGGAAAATTCATGGATGAAAGTTTAGACATGTAGCCTTGTGTGGCCTTGAGGTAATGATGTGCTGTTGTCATTATGTGATAACACTATCACTGGGAAGTTAGAAATACTCATGATTTGTAGCTGGTCAAGAGCATGTAGATTTATAGTGGTTAGAATTATGAACCACTAAACAGAGATTTTAAATAGTAGATCACTGTTTCATTCGCCAACACTGTACAATATGGCACATTGGTGCCAATGTAGTGGAATATTCTAGTGACATTGGTAAATATATTCATGATGCATATGCTGTCAATAACATTGAAAATGCTGAAGATACAGATTCTCACATTTTTATCTTCATCATTTAGTGCCTAAGCTCAATAAAGATGCTTTACAGCAAGGATCATCATTGTGTTGTGTCCATAAAGAAAAGCATGTGCTTTATCACATACAAGGAAGAAAAGAAGTTAGAGACAAGAAAAAATGGACATGAGAGAAAGAACTTTAGTTAAGGAGCATGTGCAGAGAAAGTGTGATGGAAAGTGGTTGAGAAGCAACTTTCAATACCCTACACTGTGAAGCAGCTCTCTGAACACAATGCACTTCCATACTGAAGAAGTTACACCTCTTCCTCATCATGCGGCAGTAGACACCTGCTGAAATGATAATTACTCCCACTGAAGTCTCAAGCACTGGACCAGTTTTATACTGGATCAGGGAGTATTGTGAACCTTTCAATGATCCACTTGTAATTTCACTGAATATTTTCCTTTGTTTCTCACAACAAGATAGTAGTCACAGCCTGCCCTCTAAAGACAATTCTTCCTTCACATAACTCTACGTGCAACTGATACAAGCACACCATTCACTCAAAATTCCCTTTTTAGGGAAAGGGACCACAAATGTTCCCAAGTCAGAAAGCTCTGGTATCAACACTGAGTGTCTTGATACCCCATCAATTTTTTCCCCATTAACTTCTGGAACATTCATAGCCTTACATCTAATTTTCAAACTGGAGCACCATCTCTCCTCTATTAAACCTCATCTTTTTCTCACTGTAATGCATGTATCTGAGTCAGCTGACAGTAGCCCCTTTTCTGCTCCCTCCTTTTTCTATCCTCATTTTCAATCCAAAGCTGGATGTTGCATATATGTGCACAACAATCTAAATTGCTTTCATTCCCACACGCTTAAATCTTCCAAATTTTCCAGCATCTGGCTATGACTCTCTCACTCTCACTCTAAATTTATCTGTGCTGTATACCTCACACTTAACTCTTCTGAGTATAAAAAATTCTTCGACTTCTTAACTTCCAAAGTGGAGCACATCCTGACTCCCTTCCTTTTGGCAGAAATCTCCATTCTTGGAGACTTGAATGTTCACCACCAGCTTTGGCTTACCTTTTTTCACTGACCAACCTGATGAACTAGCCTTTAACTTTGCTATCCTACATTTCTTAGAGAAAGTAGTCCAACACTATATCCATATTTCTGACCACAAAAGGTACTTGAGTCTTCCATCACCTAAATATCATGCACTTCATATTTCTGCTCAGAATCATGCCAAGTTTGTTCTCCCACTAGTCAAAAACTCCTTCTTCAATAGAAAATGTCAAAATCTTACAAAATATAATCCCCCGCATGACTTCTGGCTCCTAGCCAAAAACAACTTTACCTCTTCATATATCTCTTCTTTATTTCAACCTGATGGCACCACTGCCATCTCATCTGAAGAGTTGAACTCTTCTCTTAAATTTTGCTGAGACCTCTTGAATGATTCAGGGCTAGTTCCTTTCTCTCCTCCATCCTGTGACTACTTCATGCTGCCCGTTAAGATTCTTGCTGGCCTTAACCCTTGGAAGGCTTATGAACCTGATGGGGTCCCTCTTGTTCTCTAAAATTGTGCCTCTGTGCTTGGATCATGCCTAGCCAAACTCTTTCAACTCACTCTACATCTACCTTTCCTTCTTGCTGGAAGTTTGTCTATATTCAGCCTGTTCCTGAAAAGGGTGATCATTTGAATCCTTCAAACTAATGTCCTGTTGCTTTAATTTCTTGCCTCTGAAATTTTTTAATCTTTCCTCAACAGGAAGATTCTTAAACATCTATCACTTCCCAACCTTATATCTGATTACCATTATGGGTTCTGCCAAAGCTCCTCTACTAGTGATCTTCTGGCTTTCCTTAAAGAGTCTTGGTCATCCTCTTTTAGGGATTTAGGTGAAACTTTTGCCTTAGACATATCAGATGCTTTTGATAGTCTGGCACACAGCTTTGACTTCCAAACTACGCTCCTATAGCCTCTATCCTTCTTTCTGCAACTTCATCTCAATTTTCCTCTCTGACTTCTGTTACTGCTGTGGCAGATGGTCACTGTTTTTCTTGTAAGTCTTAACAGTGGCGTTCCTCAGGGTTCTGTCCTGTTACCCACTCGTCCTGTTATTCATCAGTGATCTAAACCAAACTGCTTGTCCTGTCCACTCCTACGCTGATGATACCACCCTGCACTTTTCCATACCTTTTCATGGACATCCAATCCTTAAGGAATTAAACAGATCACACGGCAAAGTCACAGAATGCCTGACCTCTGATATCTCTAAAAGTTCTGACTGGTGCAGAGCAGTTCAATGCCTCAAAAACTCAATTCCTCCATCTATCAACTCGACACAATCTTCCAGACAACTATCCCCTCTTCTTCAATGACACTCAACTGTCCCCCTCTTCTACACTGAACATCCTCGGTCTGTCCTTTACTTATAATCTGAACTGGAAACTTCACATCTCATCTCTAGCTAAAACAGCTTCTATGAAGTTAGGTGTTCTGAGACGTCTCTGCCAGTTTTTCTCACCCCCCCAGCTGCTAACTCTGTACAAGGGCCTTATCCATCCATGTATGGAGTATGCTTCACATGTCTGGGGGGGTTCCACTCATACTGCTCTTCTAGACAGGGTGGAATCAAAAGCTTTTCGTCTCATCAACTCCTCTCCTCTAACTGACTGTCTTCAGCCCCTCTCTCACCGCCGCAATGTTGCATATCTAGCTGTCTTCTACCGCTATTTTCATGCCAACTGCTCTTCTGATCTTGCTAACTGCATGCCTCCCCTCCTTCCGCGGCCTCGCTGCACAAGACTTTCTTCTTTCTCTCACCCCTATTCTGTCCACCTCTCTAATGCAAGAGTTAACCAGTATTCTCAATCATTCATCCCTTTCTCTGGTAAACTCTGGAACTCCTTGCCTGCTTCTGTATTTCCACCTTCCTATGACTTGAATTCCTTCAAGAGGGAGGTTTCAAGACACTTATCCACCAATTTTTGACCACTGCTTTGACCCTTTTAAGGGACTGGCATTTCAGTGGGCATTTTTTTTATTAGATTTTTGTTGCCCTTGGCCAGTATCCTTCCTACATAAAAAAAAAAAAAAAAAAAAAAAAAAAAAAAAAAAAAAAAAAAAAAAAAAAAAACAGTATTGTTCAGTGCCTCAAAAACTCAATTCCTCCACCTATTAACTCAATATAACTTTCCAGATAATGATCCCCTCATCAATAACACTCAACTTTCCCACTCTTCTTTTTGGGGGGCAGGAACACCAGCCATGGCCAACGAAAATCCCCCCCCCCCAAAAAAAAAAAAAAAAAAAAATGATATGCCGGTCCTTGAATAGGTTCCAAAGTGGTCATCAAATATTAAAGGATAAGTGTCTTGAAACTTCCCTCTTGAAGAAATTCAAGTCATAGGAAGATGGAAATACAGAAACAGGCAGGGAGTTCCAGAGGTTACCAGAGAAAGGGATGAATGATTGAGAATGCTGGTTAACTCTTTCATTAGTAAGGTGGACAGAATAGGGGTGAGAGAAAGAAGAAAGTTTTGTGCAGCAAGGCTGTGGGAGGAGAGTAGGCATACAGTTAGCAAAATCAGAAGAGCAGTTAGCACAAAAATAGCAGTAGAAGTTAGCAAGAGGTGTAACATTGTGGTGATGAGAAAGAGACTGAAGACAGTCAGTTAGAGGAGGAGTTGATGAGACGAAAAGCTTTTGATTCCATCCTGTCAAAAAGAGTGGTATGAGTGGAACCCCCACCCCCCTTATATGTGAAGCATACTCCATACATGGACAGATAAGGCCCCTGTACAGAGTTAGCAGCTGGAAGGGTGAGAAAAACTGATGGAGGTTTCTCAGAATGCCTGACTTCATAGAAGTTGTTTTAGCTAGAGATGAGTTGTGATGTTTTCAGTTTAGATTGTAAGTAAAGGGCAGACTGAGGATGTTCAGTGTAGAAGAAGGGGACAATTGAGTGTCATTGAAGAAGAGGGGCTAGTTGTCTGGAAGGTTGTGTTGAGTTGATAGATGGAGGAATTGAGTTTTTGAGGCATTAAACAATATGAAGTGTGCTCTGCCCCAATCAGAAATTTTAGAGATCAGAAGTCAGACATTCTGTGGCTTCCCTATGTGAACTGTTCACTTCCTGAAGGGCTGGACGTCTACGAAAAGAAATGGAAAAGGGCAGGGTGTTATCATCAGTGTAAGAGTAGGTAGGACAAGAAGTTTGGTTTAGAATATCATTGATGAATAATAGGAAGAGTGGGTGACAGGACAGAACCCTGAGGAACACCACTGTTAATAGATTTAGGAGAACAGTGACCATCTACCACAGCAGCAATAGAATGGTCTGAAAGGAAACTTGAGATAAAGTTACAGAGAGGATAGAAGCCTTAGGAAGGTAGTTTGGAAATCAAAGTTTTGTTCTAGTCTCTATCAAAAGCTTTTGATATGTTTACATAAAAAATTGCACCAAAATCTCTTAATTAAAGAAGATGAGCAAGACTCAGTAAGGAAAGCCATATCACCAGTCTGTCTCCTCAGTTTGTCCTTTACTTATAATCTAAACTGGAAACTTCACCTCCCATCTCTAGTTAAAATAAGTCTATGAAGTTAGGCATTCTTAGTTGTCTCCGTCAGTTTTTCTCACCCCCCCCCAGCTGCTTACTCTGTACATGGGCCTTATCCATACATGTATGGAGAACACTTCACATGTATGAGATGGTTCCAATCGTACCACTCTTTTAGACAGGACTGAATCAAAAGCATTTTGTCTTATTAACTCCCTCTCCATTAACTGACAGTCTTCAGTCTTCTACTGCCTTTTTCATGCTAACTGCTCTTGTGATTTGCTAACTGCATAAGAAAAAAAAAAAAAGAGAAGCTACAGGGAACCATCAGACATTCATGTGGCAATCCCTGTATGAAACATGGAAAGGGAGATACAGAGGATAGGAAGAAGGCTGGCCTAAGATTCACATCAAAGGCAGCTCTAGCCAATGACAGGTGTCACGAAAAAAGATTACAAATGTCATTAGAAATGTAGGTAGGAAAACTGCTTCAAGTAGAGAGCCATCTGTACACACACACACACACACACACACACACACACACACACACACACACACACACACACACACACACACACAGATGTCAGATGTCCCCACATGGTGCTTGGTTCCTAATATCTTCATGGAAACTTTACAACATGTCATATATAAGGAAGGGAAAGAAAAAACTGTTCCCCTGATATGAAAAAAAGATTTCTGATATAAGACTGAGTAAAAAATCACAGAATCATGGCCAAAATAGTTCCATGTAAGAGATCAGACTCTCCCTAAAGTAAATAAAGATGAAAGATTTATTGCTGGTACATTCTCTGGATTCAAAGAGGATGATGAAGTTTTGTCTGGGAGAATGGCATATTTAGATAACATGGTCCTAGAGTTACAAGAGAAACTCATCATCTGGAAGCCAAGAATAACCTACTGAGAGAAATATGTGAATTTCTGGAAAAGACTTGATTAAGAAGTTGAGGAAAAAGTTGAAAAGAAAGCTAAAGGATCTGTGGATGAAAGCAAGTTAAATGAATTGAGAGATGCCTGGAAGAAGGAAAATGAGGATGAGAAGGTGAGTTTCATAGAAATAGTTCAGAATAAAATAGAATAGACAAAAGACACTGTAATCAAAGTAATTAAGGAAAAAGCTATGGTGAGGGACACTGGAAAAGAATAAATGTGTCATTACCTTTGACCTCAAGAGAAAAGGAATTCAGCAAGACATGTAAGGGAGAGAGAAGAAAAAGAGATGGCAGGAAAAATCATGACAGCAGTCCATTACCATGAACAAGGCTTGGAGCAGGAAATAGAGGAAGTACATAGGATTGGAAAGTGCATAGAGGCCAGAGACTACTGAAAGTGGAAATGAGGTCACAAATCACAGCAGAGGAAGTCCTGGCAAGGTCAGGAAAACTCTCCAAGGATACCAATTATAAGAATGTGTGGTTAAAAAGACATGGATCTGGATGAAAGAGAAAGAGAATGAAGGCTGAAAAATTAAGCTAAGGGAAAAAAAAAAACAAGAAATCAAAGATGGAGAAGAAGAGTTTCTACCTGAGAGTTATGGATATGAGACTGGAAATGATACATAGAAGAGAAAAAAGGAAGGAAGGGAAAACTGAAGTGGTATATTCCAATGTGAAAGGACTTATCTCAGTGATTACTGAATTAAATGATTATCTGGAGGAGTTAAGCTTGATGTAACAGGAATAGTAGAAACTAAGTGGCCAGTTATTGCTGAACAGTGTTAGGAATGAACAGTACAATACTTGGCTAAAAAACAGGAAGGGTAAGCAAGGTGGTGGAGTCATGTTATTTACTAAGAACATAAAAGTGAGTAGAGTCAGCTATGGAAAGGAAAGTACTGAAATAATTAGGTTGAAATCGTGAAGTGGAAACATGGAAAGGAGAGATTTTGCAATAAGTTTTGTCCCACCTAAAACAAGATCATGGGGAGAAGTAGAATATGCCAAGATACTAAGTGATAGGAGATTGTCATTAATGGAAGTGATGGAGGAGAGTGACAAACTTTTACTTATCGGTGACTTTAATTGTAAAGAAGTATGCTGGGAGGAAAGAAAACTGAGGGAGGTGAAAATTCCTGGGGGAAATATATTGTTTAACACGATTTTAGAGAACACAATGACACAGTAGGTTCAGCAAAACACCAGATACAGAAATAATGATGGACCATCACAACTTGACCTAATCTTCACCAAAGACCCCAAGATTATCAGAGAGGTTACATCATTGGCAAGTGTAACCACATACTTGATTGAATTGGGATGTTCACTATGGGCCAAGTGTTGGTGATCACTGGCTGTTTTAATGTAGGATCAGTCAACGTTCCCACAATTCTCTGGAGAAGCACATTACATCTTGATGTATTGTACCTATATACTACAAAACATTAATCCTAAGTGTTCATCCATGAAATCTGATAAGACACAGGTATTAATGAGCTAAATACTCACAACTAGGCTCATAGTGTCTTCACATTTATTTCTAGTTCCTTACTATATATTTAGTTTGAAACATTTTTTCCCCTGGTTTCTACAGGGACTAATGATTTATTTGGCAAATCCCCCAAAAAGTCAAGCAAGTATTATTTGTGCTGCTAGAATATTGTGACAGCTGAAACCATGCTGATACAAAAGGGCTGATAAGTCAAAATAACCACACTATTAACTGCAAATAGACACTCCCCATTGCCTATTACAGTATTTATAATATGTATGCATAAATAAATAAAATAAAATAGATAAATTAAATCATTTTAAATGATTAAGTAAAAACTAATTTTAATTTTACCAGATGGGTCCCATTGATGTTGCTGGTCAGGGCTGGTGTACATGTAGGTGGATATAGCCTTACACTTAGCACTAACACTTGCACTAGGACTTTTCTTCGGACCCATGGGCAAAAATGCATTCTAAATCATAATCAAAATGTAATTGAAAAAAATGTCAACAGCTTAGTACAGATGTGAACAGTAGTCTGAATTCAAAATCAGTGTTGGCTTGGAAAACAACACACAAGTGCCTCCTGTCACCAGGAATTTGAAATATGATCATCTGCTGTACAAACTTTATTATGCTAATTTCTTAGTTTTTAGATGATTTTATGATATATATATATATATATATATATATATATATATATATATATATATATATATATATATATATATATATATATATATATATATATATATATATATTTTTTTTTTTTTTTTTTTTTTTTTTAATATGATTTTGTGTTTATTTTTATTTTTGTGTTTTGACTTTTCTAATATTTTTTAATGACTGATGTAAACTTGAGTAAAATGACTTAAGGTGAGTTTCATCTTTCCATATAATATTTAAAAAAAAACTGACGTGTCTTTGAAAATGAATTAACTCAAAACAACTAAAGCTGAGGTATTAGTGTACTTCCAAAGAAGAAAGCAGCTACTCATAAGAGACATTGGGAGACACAATGTAAATAAACAAGCAGCAACTCAGGGAGGACATTGGGAGATACAGTGTAAACAGACAAGCAGCAATTCAGGGAGGACATTGGCAGACAATGTAAACAGACAAGTAACAACTCGGGAAGGACGTTGGCAGACACAGATGTATCAGTGTCCTGCTAAGATTTGGCATCAAAACTTGGTTGTTTATTTTGCATGTACCAAGATTCATAGTTTTATGTTAATCATATAACTTAATGGTTAAATTAAACTTATATTGATTATGTTAATCATATAACTTAATGGTTAAATTAAACTTATATTGAAAGGAAAAAATAGTATTCATCCCAAGGTGGTGATATATCCCAGACCCAAGATAATGTGCATAGTATTTAGCTTGTTTTGCCACATTTCTTGCTGTCTGCTTGATGATGGTGGCTAAAAATGTTCCTAATATTTTATTTGTTGGTTTGATAACATACAAATGACATCAAGATTTTTTTTCAAGCTGACCTCATTTTATTTGTAAAATTAAGTTGGCTGATGAATCTGGCAGTTTTTCCTGACCATTGTGAATGCCTCAATTGAAATTGAAAGAAAATATATAATTTGTAAGGAAAGAAGAGCACAGGCAAGGGAGGTTAGTTTATGGTAAAACAGTCTTTGAGGTATTCAGAAAATATTTAAAAGAGACAGAATGGAGCAACTTTTTCATGGCAGAAATGGGTGTAGAAGACAAGTGGAAACTTCTGATGGAAATCTATGAAAAGGGAGTGGAACATGTACCAAAATTTAAAGCAAAAGGAGATTAAAATTAGAGAGTGGTTTAACAGGAGGTGTGGTGAGGTGAAGGAGAGAAGAAACAGGGCATGGAAGAGATGGAGGAGAAGACAGAGTGGTGGCTGGAATATATAAATGCAAGAAATGAATGTGGAAATACATAGGGAAGAAAAAGAATTATGAGAATATAAGTGAGAAGTGTAAAAATTAACCAAAACTCTTCTATAGATTATGTGAATAGCAAATTGAAAAATAAACAAGAAATAAGAAAATTATGCAGAGATGGAATGAAGTATGAAGGCAATCTGGAAATGGCTGAGATTATGAATGAGCACTTCTAAGCAGTCTTTGTGAGGGAGACTGATTAAGGTGAGGAAGGACAGCAATGAGAAAGATTACTTCCTATGGGGTATATAGAAGTCACAATTCATGAAATTAAAAAGTTAATGAGAGTTGGATGTGAGGAAGTCACATGGACCAGACAGAACTGCAAACTAGATATTAGAAGAATGTAGTGAGGAGCTGACAGATAAAATACATTGCATTATAGAGAGTTCACTAAGGGAAGGAAAAGTCCCAAGAGACTGGAAAAAAGCAAATGTTCTAATATATGAAGGAGGTGACAAAGAAGACCCAAACAGTTATAGACCAGTATCCCTAACAAGTGTGGTAGCCAAGATTTGTGAAAAAGTTATTAAGGACAGATGGACTAAACACCTGGAAGCAAACAGCACAATGACCACATGACAAAGTGGACTTTAGAAAAGGAAAATTTTGTACCACAAGTTGTATATGTTTCTACTCTAGAATAATAGATATAATTAAAGAAAGAGATGGATGGGCAGACTGTATTCCTCAATTTAAAAAGAGCCTTTGATAAGGTGCCACAAAAAAAGACTGGTAAGAAAACTAGGAGGAGTGCAAGGAAAGCTGCTTGATTGCATGAGTGACTTTCTGAAGGATAGGGAAATGAGAGTGATTATCAGAGACAAGTGTTCTTGGAAGGAAGTTATCTCTAGGGTCCCAGAAGGGTCAGTATTGACCCCAATTATGTTTACAATATATTTTTAAGACGAATGAGGAATTTAATAGTTTTATGTCTCTTTGCTGATGATGCTAAACTACTGGGAATTGTGAGTAAAGAGAATGATTATGAAATGTTGCAGCAAGACCTTGGTAAAATTTGGGAATGGAGCTGTAAATGGGAAAAGGAATTCAGCATCAAGAAATGCAGTCTAATGAAGTTTGGAAAGAACAAGCTGAGGATTTCAGGATAGTATAAACTTAGAGGAAAGTTAATAAAGAAATCAAAATTGGAAAGAGATCTGGGAGTATTCATATCAGATAACATGTCACCTGGGAAACAAATAAAATTATTAGAGAAACATATATAAGAGTGGCATTTACCCACATGGCTGAAGAAATTATATAAGAAATGATCATCACTAAACAAGCCAAGATTGGGATTTTTTTTTTTTTTTTTTTATGTAGGAAGGACACTGGCCAAGGGCAACAAAAATCTAATAAAAAAAATGCCCACTGAAATGCCAGTCCCATAAAAGGGTCAAAGCAGTGGTCAAAAATTGATGAATAAGTGTTTTGAAACCTCCCTCTTGAAGGAATTCAAGTCATAGGAAGCTGGAAATACAGAAGCAGGCAGGGAGTTCCAGAGTTTACCAGAGAAAGGGATGAATGATTGAGAATACTGGTTAACTCTTGCGTTAGAGAGGTGGACAGAATAGGGGTGAGAGAAAGAAGAAAGTCTTGTGCAGCGAGGCTGCGGGAAGAGGGGAGGCATGCAGTTAGCAAGATCAGAAGAGCAGTTAGCATGAAAATAGCGGTAGAAGACAGCTAGATATGTAACATTGCGGCGGTGAGAGAGAGGCTGAAGGCAGTCAGTTAGAGGAGAGGAGTTGATGAGACGAAAAGCTACTAGAAGAGCAGTATGAGTGGAACCCCCTCGGACATGTGAAGCATACTCCATACATGGATGGATAAGGCCCTTGTACAGAGTTAGCAGCTGGGGGGGGTGGGAAAAACTGGCAGAGACATCTCAGAACACCTAACTTCATAGAAGCTGTTTTAGCTAGAGATGAGATGTGAAGTATCCAGTTCAGATTAGAAGTAAAGGACAGACTGAGGATGTTCAGTGTAGAAGAGGGGGACAGTTGAGTGTCATTGAAGAAGAGGGGATAGTTGTCTGGAAGGTTGTGTCGAGTTGATAGATGAGGAATTGAGTTTTTGAGGCATTGAACAATACCAAGTTTGCTCTGCCCCAATCAGAAATTTTAGAAAGATCAGAAGTCAAGCGTTCTGTGGCTTCCCTGCGTGATATGTTTACCTCCTGAAGGGTTGGATGTCTATGAAAAGACGTGGAAAAGTGCAGGGTGGTATCATCAGCGTAGGAGTGGATAGGACAAGAAGTTTGGTTTAGAAGATCATAGATGAATAATAAGAAGAGAGTGGGTGACAGGACAGAACCCTGAGGAACACCACTGTTAATAGATTTAGGAGAAGAACAGTGACCGTCTACCACAGCAGCAATAGAACAGTCAGAAAGGAAACTTGAGATGAAGCTACAGAGAGAAGGATAGAAACTGTAGGAGGGTAGTTTGGAAATCAAAGCTTTGTGCCAGACTCTATCAATAGCTTTTGATATGTTGAAGGCAACAGCAAAAGTTTCACCAAAATATCTAAAAGAGGATGACCAAGACTCAGTAAGGAAAGCCAGAAGATCACCAGTAGAGCGGCCTTGACAGAACACATACTGGCGATCAGATAGAAGGTTGTGAAGTGATAGATGTTTAAGAATCTTCCTGTTGAGGATAGATTCAAAAACTTTAGATAGGCAGGAAATTAAAGCAATAGGACAGTAGTTTGAGGGATTAGAACAGTCACCCTTTTTAGGAACAGGTTGAATGTAGGCAAACTTCCAGCAAGAAGGAAAGGTACATGTTGACAGACAGAGCTGAAAGAGTTTGACTAGGCAAGGTGCAAGCACGGAGGCACAGTTTCGGAGAACAATAGGAGGGACCCCATCAGGTCCATAAGCCTTCCGAGGGTTTAGGCCAGGGAGGGCATGGAAAACATCATTGCGAAGAATTTTAATAGGTGGCATGAAGTAGTCAGAGGGTGGAGGAGAGGGAGGAACAAGCCCAGAATCATCCAAGGTAGAATTTTTAGCAAAGGTTTGAGCGAAGAGTTCAGCTTTAGAAATAGATGTGATAGCAGTGGTGCCAACTGGTTGAAATAGAGGAGGGAAAGAAGAAGCAAAGTTATTGGAGATATTTTTGGCTAGATGCCAGAAATCACGAGGGGAGTTAGATCTTGAAAAGTTTTGACATTTTCTGTTAATGAAGGAGTTTTTGGCTAGTTGGAGAACAGACTTGGCATGGTTCCGGGCAGAAATATAAAGTGCATGAGATTCTGGTGATGGAAGGCTTAAGTACCTTTTGTGGGCCACCTCTCTATCATATATAGCATGAGAACAAGCTGTGTTAAACCAAGGTTTAGATGGTTTAGGACAAGAAAAAGAGTGAGGAATGTACGCCTCCATGCCAGACACTATCACCTCTGTTATGCGCTCAGCACACAAAGACGAGTCTCTGACATGGAAGCAGTAGTCATTCCAAGGAAAATCAGCAAAATACCTCCTCAGGTCCCCCCAACTAGCAGAGGCAAAACACCAGAGGCACCTTCGCTTAGGGGGATCCTGAGGAGGGATTGGAGCGATAGGACAAGATAAAGATATGAGATTGTGATCGGAGGAGCCCAACGGATAAGAAAGGGTGACAGCATAAGCAGAAGGATTACAGGTCAGGAAAAGGTCAAGAATGTTGGGCGTGTCTCCAAGACGGTCAGGAATACGTGTAGGGTGTTGCACCAATTGCTCTAGGTCATGGAGGATAGCAAAGTTGTAGGCTAGTTCACCAGGATGGTCAGTGAAGGGAGAGGAAAGCCAAAGCTGGTGGTGAACATTGAAGTCTCCAAGAATGGAGATCTATGCAAAAGGGAAGAGGGTCAGAATGTGCTCCACTTTGGAAGTTAAGTAGTCAAAGAATTTCTTATAGTCAGAGGAGTTAGGTGAGAGGTATACAGCACAGATAAATTTAGTATGAGAGTGACTCTGTAGTCGTAGCCAGATGGTGGAAAACTTGGAAGATTCAAGAGCGTGGGCACGAGAGCAAGTTAAGTCATTACGCACATAAACGCAGCATCCAGCTTTGGATCGAAAATGAGGATAGAGAAAGTAGGAGGGAACAGAAAAGGGGCTACTGTCAGTTGCCTCAGATACCTGAGTTTCAGTGAGGAAAAGAAGATGAGGTTTAGAAGAGGAGAGGTGGTGTTCTACAGATTGAAAATTAGATCTTAGACCGCGAATGTTGCAGAAGTTAATGAAGAAAAAGTTGAGGGGGGTGTCAAGACACTTAGGATCGTCGACAGAAAGGCAGTCCAACCTGGGGACATTTATGGTCCCCTCCCCAGGTGGGGACTCTGAGGCTGGTGTAGGAGTCGCCATGATGATTTTAAAATGCAGCAGCAGTGTCATAACCAAGCACAAAAAGGAACATCAGGAAACTTGAAAGGATTCAAAGAGCAGCAACAAAATTAGCTCTGAGCTTGCCCGAAATGTCATATGAGGAGAGGCTATCACAACAGGAATGGGCAACACTGAAATAAAGAAGGGAAAAAAGAGATGATATCAATTTATTGAATCATGAAGAATATGGAGGTGCTCAATAGAGAAGGCCTAATAAAGTGGGACATGAGAGATACAAGAGGTCATGGAAGGAAGATCAAAAAAGATAGTTCAGAATAAATATGTAAATGGACAGCTTTCCCCATAGAATAGTAGGTATATGGAGTGGACTAGATGAGTAAGTAGTGTGTGCAGAGACGATACATGAATTTAAAGCCAGATTAGATACCACAAAATACAAAGATGGGGCAGCATGAGCATACTCAAAGCTCCCCTTCCATACATTACAACTATGTAGATTTTATCTCTCTCTCTCTCTCTCTCTCTCTCTCTCTCTCTCTCTCTCTCTCTCTCTCTCTCTCTCTCTCTCTCTCTCTCTCTCTCTCTCTCTCTCTCTCTCTCTCTCTCTCTCTCTCTCTCTCTCTCTCTACCCATCCACCCACCCAACAAAGACTGCACCTAAACACTGTGACCCCTGGGCTTGCAGGAATGGATCTCACTGACCATCTTTGCTTCTGGATGAAGCGTGCACTCCTCCTACATCATGATAGAATCATCCCGTTTCCCATATCTAGTAAGATCAGTTGATCAGATCTGAAATAATCCTCAAGGTCGTATCACACTTGCATCCCTAACTTTCCTCAATTTCTTCAGATTACATAACATTTTTCATTGCTTCAGACATAACTTACATTTAACACTGTCTTCAGTGTCCATTCATTTTTTCTCTCTCTCTCTCTCTCTCTCTCTCTCTCTCTCTCTCTCTCTCTCTCTCTCTCTCTCTCTCTCTCTCTCTCTCTCTCTCTCTCTCTCTCTCTCTCTCTCTCTTTTCAGTATGCTTTTTCACACCTTAATCCTTTTCTTTATTCATACATTACTCAGACACTTCAGCTTCATGTTTAATTTCATCATTCTCTCCTGCTCTTATATTCCCTGTTTCAGCCTCATGCAGTGCAGTTGATATAACACTCTCTCCAACAAAATTTTCTTTGCAATCTTTCTGAAAACAATAAAACAAGGAGGTATCTGGATCTTACAGCAAATTTTCTTGGTGCTTTAACACATTACATCACACATTGGTGTCACACACCAGAGCCACATGATCGACCTTATCACTATCAAGTCCAGTAGCTTTTTCACACATTATGTAATGATTACCACATTAACAGAACATAGTTGATTTTGATATGACAGTGTTGGAAATATATTATATTATATTGGATAATAACTATTTCAATTTAAGATTGAGTCATTTCATTTAGCATTGATCCAGGGTCAGATAGGATTCATATCATCATTGTCTAGTGGTTATAAGCATGTGAGCAGCACATCCCAAGCATACTTCATTTTCCTATGGGACAACACACGAGATCTGCTCAACCACCTGTACAATACTTAAGCCAGTTTTCTTGTTGCTACAACATGTGGATAGCTCCAGCTAAGTAGCCTAACGTATTCTGTCCTATGTACAACTTAGGTTACTTAGCGCTACCAGAGATGAGCCACCCATGAGTTAAAACAACATTCATAACCGGGTCTTGTACTAGTCCAAATGTGGGTGGGGGGTGTTTGCATTATAAGACTGTAGATGCTACATAATGCCAGAAATTTTCATTCCTGATGTGGTGCTGTGAACTTATAGAAAGCTCAAATTATTATTATTTATCTATTTATTTATTTATAGAAAGCTCAAATTATTATTATTTATTTATTTTCTTTCTAATTCATTTCTTGTGCCTTGTAATGAGCTAACAAAATAGTTGTGGGATTGATTTGTGGTTGTGGGATCTCTAATGATAGCAATATATGACAAGGGATGAATATTTATCAGGTTTACACATATCTATGGGAATCTATTTATTTATCTATTTAAATACCATCAATGATTGCCAGGAAAATTACTAAGCAAAAAGAAAGAGAAAAATAATAAATAGCTGATAGCTGTTGGCTATGAGGTATGACATTCTCTATAGAACCAAAACAAAACTATATTCTTTTTTGTTCATTCTTAACAGCACACTCATACATGTAAATAATAGTACTGTGGATATGTATTAGCCTATCAGATAATAAATGGATCCTGTATATATAACTTAAGACAAAATATGAGCTTTTCACAATTCATTCCTTTGGCCCTGCAACCTCTGTTCTTCAAAACCATAGTCTCTTTTGACAAAAATCTTATTTTTTTCTGTCAACACTTGCTGGCAACCACTTTGAGTATTTAAACAGAAGTATAAAGAAAATATTCATAGATATGTGTAAACCTGATTTATATTAATTTCTTGTATATAGGTGCCACTACATTTCCCACAAATCAATCTCATAACTACTTATTTTTACTGCATTTTACAACTCACTATATACCTCAAATGAACTATAAAAATATGTTTGCAATATTTTCATGAAGAAACACCTGAGTATGAGCTTCTGCAAAGTCCATGACAACATTTCAGGAATTAAAATTCCTGGTGATATGTAGCAACAACACCATTACTTTGAACACTCCCATGAGTCCTTTGAACTGGATCATTGCTAATGAACTACATGATATTTAAACATTCGTGCCCGCCCTCATGTGTCTGAGTGTCTCTAAACTCTTTGCTGTGTGATGCTAAAGTGGACCTCACTAAGGTCAAGGCCAACTGATGCTAAAGTGGACCTCACCAAGGCCAAGGCCAACACTTAACTCCCAAATAATTGTAGTGGGGCACATAGTGGTGTTGAGTGTGAGTTCAACCCATTGCTGCTAGAGAACAAAGCTGTGTATCAGGTGGCCATCATATACCTGACAACACTAAGAATTAGCAACTCTAATTCATAAGTTTGCAGTGTCAGGTCACAGTAGAATCCATTTACCCAATTCAATGGTGCAGCTTTGCAACAGTGCGGTGGATAAGGTGCATTAACAGCATGCATAACAACAGCTTGTTTTTCATAACAATAATTCATTCAATTGTCTTTGATTTGTGTTGTCAAATGAATCAGGAGAATTAAGGGCAAGCATCACTGCATTAAGCAAGGATCTTGAAAAATTTATTCATGCTGTTAGCAGACATGAACTAAAAGCCAAGTAAACAACCTTAGAAATCATACTAGCAAAAATTCACAACAGTAATGATAAAATTTGCAATATTTTAGACCAGGTTAGTATGCAGGAGGCATTGGTTGAGGTTCATATGAAGAAGGAATAAATGAAATCCTCACTAGATAAGACATCACATAAACTATAAAACAAGAAAGCAAATAGGATTAAAACTGCCAAAAATTAAATTTACCCTCTTTTAATAGAGATATAACCAGGTGAGTTTTGGAACATGTGTGACTGTTCCACACACCAAAGACATAATTGGAATTCAGAAACTCACCTGCCTTAAGGGCTAATTAGAGGGGAAAGCTGCACAGTCAATATCAGGATTTAAACTAGAGGCATCTATTATAAACTTGCCATTCAACTACTAAAAGATACATAAGGCAGGGAAGAAAGAATTAGGTGTGCCCCAGTGACTGAAATTGCCAATTTGCAGAAGCCTAAACATGACATTACCATTCTCAAACAGTTTATTGCCAAATTGGAATGCTTTTTCAAGTCTTGATGCTCCAAACATTTCTGGAGATGAAATGTGCTCTGTATTCCTTTTGAATTACCTTCTAGCTCCCATAATAGAAAATATAAAGAGTTGAAAGAACAAATGCTAAATATTGAGGCAGTTCTAAATTGTTTGAGGAATGAAATATTTGCGAGAGTAGTAAATCTATGGCTTAAAAGGAATTTGAACCTCCATTGAGCAACCAAAGGAAGAGAAAAAAAAAATTAGTGTTGGATATGCCAGTGCCAGAATCATTGGTTCAAATGCAGTAATTACCCAAATGCCAAATTAAAATTAAAAAGGGCATAGCAAGTAAGAGTGTAATGAGTGCCTAGACCCTAGACATTACAACAAAGACTGTACCAGTCCCAATATCAACAATAGTAAATTCAATGAGAGAGAGAAAAAAAACTATCATGCCCTTTTCCCAAAATCGAAACTAACAAACAGGAAACTGAATGAAAGGCAAAGGAAACCGTAATCTTAACTGCTGCTGCATCTAAGGAATATACTATATTGCCTACCCTAATGTTAGTTATAATAGGCAAGGGAGGTAAAACAACAAAAGTAAGGGCCTTCCTATATCATTGCTCACAGAAGACATACTCCAAGCCAAGATTAAAACTACAGGGTTTCACAGGGAGCAAATTCAATCGGAAATATGACACAGCCTCTGTTTGGAAATTAATAATATTTAGGTTATTAGATTAGAGAAATTAGGTTTTATGCTAGCAGATCCTAATATCACAACAAACAATAACATCTCTCTACTGAAAGAAGCTGAAGGTAGATTTATTCTTTACCTACCATCTGCAGCTGTGCCCTGAGTGACACATGAATAACAATGTCCGAGCAGAGATAGTTTCAGTATTAAAACTAGCTGTCCACCCAAAAGAGAGACAACATGACTCAGGACAAAAGATTCTCAGGTACAATTTCTCATCCCATTGCTAAGCTGTGCCTTCTCCAGCATGTCTGATAGACATACCATTCCCCACTGTTAACACCAACACCAGGGGCCTGTCTGTCACCAATTCCTGTAAAGTGGTTCCACAGACTTAAAGTACTGAAAATTAAAGGCCAACTTAATATAATTATGTAAAGTTTATTTTTCTCATTGGTGGTACTACATCAGAAATGTATCATTTCCAACAAAACATTATTATTGACGATGGTAATAACTATTTTGATCTAAGAATTAGTCATTCCAATTAGCAGAATTAACTAGCAACAATCCAGGATTGGATAGGATTCAGATCCCCTTTGCACATGAGCAGCGCATCCCAAGCAGATATACTTCAGTTTCCTATGGGACAACACATAGGATCTGCTCTAGCAACCACCCACACACAACAACATTTCATCCTACTCTCTTACCACCACTCTAACATGCAGACAACTCTAGCTAAGTGGCCTAACATGTTCTCAGGCCTGTGCACATTTTAGGTTACTTACTGCTACCAGAGATTCTTCACACATAAGATAATGCAATATTTATAACTTGGACTTGTACTGTGAACCAAGTGCCTAAAGCAGTTCAACAGACTGCATGAAACTTACAAGGAGAGGCCCAAAACTTAGGATAAGGAGAATTTAGGGATTACCCAAAAACTTGTCAAAACTCTAAGAAAACTTGAAACTTGGCACTTTTTACTATGCTTTTGCCAGTGTGGCATTGTATTCTAATAATATTTAATCTTTTTAGACTTGCAGAGTGTGTGGTGACTGTGGGTCTCGAACTCCTGGCAATGGTCTCTCTTCGCGCTGGCATTCCAACTTCACTGTGTGTGACTCCTGCTATCAGCTCCGTAATAAAGGCTTTGCATGTCCAATTTGTCACAAGGCATATCGAGCAATAGCCCAGAAAAGTATGGCCATGTGTACAAAGTGTCAGAGGTAAGTTAGTTCTTTCAAGAATTTACTATATGTGGAGTGGATATATTGGGGAAAAAATGATGGATCACTTATGAACTAATATACAGGGAAAGAAAATATTGGGAGATAAACAAGTTTTTGCATCTTTGAATACATTTTTTCAAGGAACTTACTTAGAAGCTTACCTGATAAATGAATTTTCATCTTATGAATAATGTAGAGTGTATCTATAGTGACAAATCACAACAGTATTCCCATTTTGATGTGATATAAAGAGGGTGGATATTGAATGAAATTCTCTGGAAAGTGCGATAATATGTATTTTAGGCAGCCATATTTGGGAGGACAGGAATACTGCAATTTTTTTGCCCGTTTGTCCTTATTGACCATTTCCTTTCTTTTCAACAAAGGAAGAAAGTAGTTACAATCTGCCTTCAAAAGACAAATCTTTTACATAGCAAGTATAATAATAATAATAAGCTTTACACCTTTCCTGGGGAAAAAAGAATAGGCTATGGTTCTAGATGTTAAAAACAGAAGTTTTGAGCTAATTTCAAGTATAAGTGACCAAATAAATGTTAGATATCTAATATTTTACATGTACGGCACATCTGAATATGTGCAAGAAGTCCCTGTATTTATCAAGATTTTGTGATGTTACCAGCGGCAGAAAATATTAACAGGACAACACATTTGGAAATGCAACTATATGGAGTCCATATCATCAACTTTATCTCTATTAGAAATAGTGTTAGGTATGTGGAAATATTTTTCCAAAAATGCTAAATTTACAATTTTGGCTTTAAAATTGTGATTTGTTTTCATCTCCTGTGGGCAGAAGATGTATATCTATGGGCCTAAGATTTTGCAGAGGCTATTTCCTCATGTATGCACCACTTTCTGTCTATTAGAACACCAAAATTGAAAAAAAGGAAAAATCACTCTGCCCTAATATGCAAACATGAATAATGAAGAAAATGATAAAATGACCAATTTTCATTTCACAATAAACAGCCCAGGCAGGTGGAACGGAGATTAGTTTGACAGTTGTAGAGGTGACAGCAGTGCAGCAGGAGGATTATACATCACATGCCTCAGTTTAGATTTGACAGTATTGTGTTCAAGGATGAAAGAGGGCTACAGGTTGTTAACATTAAATTTAGTGATGGAAAGGTTATGTTCAGTGAAAAGAAGATGGCCATAAGCTATGTTAGTGTTATATTCAGAAATAGAAGGGGTGCAAGTTTTGTTAGCATTATGTTCAGTGACTGAAGGGGGTGCTAGCCTTGATAATGTCATATTTAGTGATGGAAGCAAGCTGCAAGCCATGTTAGCATTATGTTCAGTGATAGAAGCAGCCACAAGCCTTGTTTATCTGAATTTTCTGTGAAGATTGCTCCATATATATCAGGCTTTGTTCTTGTTAAGCTTAAGGGCAAGAAAAATCAGTAAGTTACTGAAATGTATAAACCTTAAACAGTCATTAAGTGTGGATTGATTTAATGTAACCATGACAACTTTTTGTATGGCGATATTGTGATCACAGTTAGCCCAGTATGTCTCCAGCTGTTCTGTTATGGCTGCAATCCTGTGGAATTCTACCATATTCATCGCCTTAGTGGTGTTAGATGAATGTATTTACTTTGCCTTCTAATGATCACCATAACTGCTAAAATCATATGAAGTGGGTATATATTTTTGGACAATAATTTCTTTACACATATACACACAATTTTATTTCTTGTTTTCAGGCATGTTCACAGTATGTGTGATGCTGATGCAGATCTTAGTATTATCCAAGCAAAATGGAATGCTGATCATTCTTATGAATATGTGTGCACCAGCTGCAGCAATATAATTCCATCTCCAAACCAGTCACCACGAACAAGTATGTTCCTTTTGATATTTTGTTATTTTTATGTGATCTGTCATGTGGGTAAAGATGACAGAACAGACTAACTAACCAACACGTAAAGGTGTACTTTGTGTTTGTGTAGAGATCTTGCATAGATACTCGTACTGATACCTTTAATTTGTTGCAGGAATGAAATTCATGTCCTCTTGTTTGTAAAAGCTCATTACCAAGGTTTTTTTATATATATATATATATATATATATATATATATATATATATATATATATATATATATATATATATATATATATATATATATATATATATATATATATATATATATATATATATATATATATATATATATATATATATATATATAGGGATAACCATGAATAGAGAGCATGAATAGTGTGAAAAAAGCATTAGATGGAAGAAAATAGGTTTGGAGAGAAAAAGAGAGACACTTAAAATGGATGACTTCATTGATGACCTCAGAATAAGAGATATTCCTAACAAGGCAGTGAAGGAAAAAGAAGAGAGGCAACTAGTGAAGGAGTGTAGAAAGTAAAGAAAAAGGGAAGAAATTTTTAAATGAAAAAGAGAAACCTGCAAAATAGGGAAATACATGAACAGAGAGACTGATAGGCTAAAGTATACTGTGCAGTTCACACCATTAATATTGTTGCATTTCTGACTCACACACATAATTCACGTAAACACGTATAGCATTTAAAAAATCTATTTATTTTACAACTAGTATTTTGTTGGCCTTCCCTTATGTTTCGTACACTTGCAGCTGTGTAGGAAGGCTGCTGGCAAGCACATTGAGGTGCTGTGGGGCAAAAACCCTCCAGAGTTGATTCAGTGAATCTTAGAGCTTAGGTACAGTTGAGCAGTTATGGTGGAATAAAATGCATTTTACAATTGCCCACAAATTCTGTATGGGGTTTAAGTTAGGAGATTTTGCAGGCCAGTCTTTGAAGAATGCCACACTGCTACCCCTGAGCCATTTCTTTATTCCTTAGGCAGTGTGCATAAAGGTGGCACAACACTGCTCAAAAGATCTAAAAAGATCCTAATAGATAGTTGCATAGGAATTCCAAGTTGTTAGTCTGTTTCATGACAGTGTTCTTGGGTAACACTACTAAGTTTCCCACGCTATAGCAAGAGAAGCAGCCCCACACCATCAATGAATCAGGGAACCTGGTGGCTGGTGAAGTGTATCTGGGATCAAGTGGGTTGCTGGCTGGATTGTTGCTCCACAGCACACCATGCCACTGCTCTTGGATCCAGTCCTTCATTTTCTCACAAGAACCGAGCCTTCTTTTGATGGGTGATGGAGAGGACAGGTTTCAGTTGCACTGCTAAGCTGCAGTAGCAAAGGTCACCATTGATGTAGCCAGATAATGTTCTAACATGTGTCACTTAGCAGTCTTCATTTATCTTCCTTTATTTTCTTGGCTGATACACAAGGGTCAGACTCGTTCATGGTGCACCAGTTGTAGTGTTCTACTGGATGTCTTGTGGTGTTCTTTTGTCTCCAGCATCATATATGTGCTTTGTTTACCATTGAATTTGGTGGACATTGACACCCATGTGGTCAGAGATGGCATGAGTTGTGTATCCAGTTTTGTAGAAGGATGCAATGGCTGTGATGTCCTCCCTTGACAATATGTTGCAGTGAGCCACTGTCCAGTTAAGCATGTGAACAACAGCGTGACTGCAAGCCTGGCTGATGTGGGGCATGGGAGGAGGAATGTATGGAAATTGCTTATTATTTGTCAGCTTTGAGATGGCATGTGACTTTCCTGTGTAAACATCACTTCTTGCATTGATTGAGTTGCAATATATGTGCAGTGGACCCCGTGGTATTGAACTTTATTTGTTCCAGTGGGATGTTCATTGATCGAATTGTTTGTTATTCAAACTCAAGAACTTATAGGAAAAATTAATTGGTTCCCAGTGACAAAAAATAACCTAAAAATTTAATAAAGATATGAAATATATACAAAAATCATACAAAATTAATGGTACAATGTACAGCTAATCTTGGGTTTCTCTTTATAATGATGGTAAATCATCCTGATCTTTTCACAGATAAAAGCATTAGTGATAGTCACTGGTGCATTCTTTCTCTTTAATCCACAACATTAATAAATCCTCCATTTCCTTTACTTTAGTATTTCTTGATGTCACTTAACTTGTTGATGCATTATGCTGCCTTTATTTCCAGGAACTTCTCGTTATCCTTCATTATGGTAGCAGTTGTAATATTAGGCTTACTGTACATGCTGCTCAGCAACATGATGGTACAACCACTATTGGATTTTTCAGTTATCTCTTTCATGCTGATTGTGATTAACTGTGTTTTCCTCATTCCTCTTCTTTTCCCTTTCTGTAACTAGTGTAGGAAATGGAGACATATGGTAAGGTGTCATGGATGATAAAAAAAAATAAAGAAATACAGTGCATATGGCACAGTGCTGTGGGTATTTATCATTAGTGGCACTGATGTGCATGAGTAGGTGTGCATCAACCTGCGTAAGCAGCGATGATCTTAGTGACAAGCACTGCAGGCCACAATGTGATGCTGAGGAAATGCTAGCATGGCTAGCTAGGAAGCTAGTGAGAATAGAAGAATGGAAGAAAATTTTGGAGAAGAAAGGATGTAAATGAACAAGAGAGAGCTGAATTGAATGAATTAAGATTTTGGATATGAGGATAAGAAACTTGGTTACATGCAGAGAAAAAAAAACAGAGGAATCAAAGTATGGAGTTGAATATTAGAGAATAATGTATGTAAATGTTAATGGTATTATGTCATTGCTACCCAAACTGAATGACTATTTAAGAGAGAAGAAACCTAAAATTGTTGGCCTGATTGAGGCAAAATTATGTCACACAATGGAGACAAAATTTATTGATGAAGATAGATATGAAATATGGAAGAGAAATAGAGAGGGAAGGAGGGAGAGTGATATCCTTTGTGAAGAAGGAAATAATAGTTGGTGAAGTTGAATATGGAGGGATCTGACTGGAACTCTAAAGATAAAAATCAAGAAAAAAGAGGTAGAAAACAAAATTACATAGTTGTGTTTGTGCCACTAACACTATAAAGAAACAAAGCAAAGAAGTTATGAGAAAATAATAATAGATATATAAAAGTGTTTAGAGAAGTTGTTTAAAGAGAAAAAAAACAGTGGTTATGGGAGACTTTAATTGTAAAGGAGCATGTTATAAGGAGTGCTACACCAAAGAAAGCATAGAGTCTAAGACAAGCATGCTGTTTAAAATGGTAATGGACAACTTGTAAACTTCATAGATAAAGGAAAGCACAAGGTTTGAAGGCAAAGGGGGAACCATCTTGTCTAGATTTATTGATTATTGTGGATGTCAAGCTAGAGCGTTTGTGGGTTAAGAGTGATCATGCTGTAATAGAATTTAAAGTAAATGAGAAAAAAATAAAGAAACAAACATAAAATAGGAGGGTTTAATTACAGCAAAGTGAAATCTGTAAAGCTTTGGAATTATTTCAAGGATTGGACTATGCTTCCAAATCTGAGGGGAATCAGAAAATGGAAGAAATGTCACAAAATCAGCAGGAAGACAAAGATTGGTTCTATAATGGATGTGTAGATGTGCATTAACAAGATCCAATATAGAGGAGACCATAAAGATGGAGAAGAAAGAAATGAATATATGAAAGGTTGAAGAAAAGAAAAATATTAACAATATAATTTATAACTTAAAGGCTTTTTAGCTCTGGAAAGCTAAAAAGCTGAGGGAATTAATTGATTGCAGCATCCCCCTGAGTTTCACGATCCTCCAATCTTAATTCTTACCATCCTGACTTACACGCATTATCTCCCCTAGTTTTGTACTTTCATCATGTATGGAACATGCATTCCTATCATTGCTATCATACATAGTAAAAATAAATATATACATGATATATAGTATATTGTATATGGATTTCTATGGAAAAACCATTTATTATCCACCACACTAGCTAGCTTGCATGCGAGAGAGTGGGAGAGGAAGATGTGGATAAACCATTTATTAGCCACAACGGTAGTCACACTGGTTTGCATGTGAGACTGGGAGAGGAAGCCCAGCTACAGCACTGCTTTATTGTGAAGAAACAAACATATGAGAGGTGTCTTACCACTGTGGCACTGTGTCACGCCAGATGTGAGAACAGAACACACACACAGCTTTAGATGCTGTGGTGCTGCAATACTGCAGTGCTGCAATACTGCAGTGCTGCTTCACATTAGATGTCAGAACAAAACACACACATGCAGTCTTAGATGTTATTGTGCTGTACAGCCACAGTGCTGCTTTGTTCGAGATGTGAGGACATAACACTCACACACACAAGAATGATAGAGAGATGAGTAATGAAGGATCAAAGGTCAGCCTGGAAGAAAGTTTTAAGTGGAGTTCCTCAGGGTTCTGTGTTGGCACTGGTAATGTTTGCTGTATACATTAATGATATACCAGTAGAAATAACCAGCTATGTTAGCTTATTTGCAGATGATACAAAATTATTGAGAAAAATAGAAAAAGAGAAAGATTGCATGGCATTCCAACAGAACCTAAACAAGATCTGGGAGTGGAGCTAAAAGTGGCAAATAGAATTCAATGCAAAAATATGCATTGTGATAAAATATGGCAAGAGTGGCAAGATACAGACAGGAGATTATTTATTGGAGATTATTTATTGGGAAGGAGACAATCAGCAAAAGAACAGAAAAGACCTTGTTGTAATAATTACTAATAATCTGTCACCAGAGAAGCACATAAAGAAGATTAGAGGAGAAACATATAACCAACTGAGAAACATAAGGACAGCATTTACACATCTGGATGAAGAAATGGTATAAAAAAAATTTATTGTGACCATGATATGCTCAAAATGCAGCTGTGCTATGGTCACCTAGCACCAAGAAATCTATAAAAAAATTGGAAGGGATACAAAGAGCAGCAACAAAGTTACTTCCAAGTTTGAGGGATCTGCCATACAAACAAAGACTCAAAATTGAGCGGAGGTGTTGCAGGAGGGCTCCAGAAATACAGCATTTCCGGATAGAAATTAGACTAAACACAGCTTGCAGGCCTGAGTTGTGGCCACATGCTACTGTCCTACCTTGTAGTCAGACAAAAAATTGGGGAAATGGTACTCATAGAGGGTGGTGGTGCTTGATCAAAAGGTGCATCAACTGATAAATGTTAACAAATGGCTGAGGATGAAGATGAAATGGAGAGTTGGCTGGAAGACATTCATAAAAGTCCAGGTATGAGGGATTTTAGAAGATTTAAACCAGAGAAAACAAATACCAAAGATGATGGTATTTAGGAAGCTTCTGATGCTAGAAAAAACTGTTCACGAATTGACAGTTGGGGTAGCTTCTCTAGAAAGAGAAAATAGTGAACTAAGGAAAAACTGGCAGTTTTGCTGAGAAAGTTTAGGATTGTGTTAAGATAGTAGATGTAAACACAGAAAACATCAAGGAAATTAATAAGAGCAACAGGATTGGACAAAGAAGCAGGAAGAAGAGGAGATGAATATAAAAGACGTTATGGAAGTGCAATTAAAGGAAGAAATGGAAAATTCAGGGGTGAAAGTAATCAAATATAAGAAGTTAGTTAGGGATACAGAAAAAAAGAAAAAGTGTGTAATAGTTTGGTGTCAAGGATGAAGTGAAATCTATCAGATATGAGAGATAAATTTTATAAAGAGTTAGTCAAAGTGATTAGTCAAGCTGAAGAGGAAAGTGACAGCAAAGTGGAAGAGAATGAAGAAGTGACAAGAATTGGCAAATATGTGGAAGGGGATAACAGGGCAATAAAAGTTAGTTTAGGTCTCAGATTGCTGCAGAAGCAGTTGTCTAATGCCTGGAAACTGACAAAAAAGGATAACTATAAACAGATATGGATAAGAAGAGACTTAAGTAAAGAGGAAAGAAAGAAAATGAATGATATGTTGAAACAGGCATAGGAAAAAATGGGGAATGAACTGAGGAAGAAAAAAAGAAATTACATTGGAAAGTAGTAGACATGAAATTAAAGAAGTGGTACGTAAGAAACAGGGAGAAGAGTTGAAAGAGCTAAATGTGGCATATACCAATATCAATGGGATATTATCAGCGCAAGAGATAAACGATTTCTTACGAAAATAAGCTTGACATGGGAATAACTGAATCTAAATTTAGTACTGATGAAATTACTGCAGTTCATATTGGTGAAGGAAAGTACATGTGGATGAAAATAAAAGAAAAGAAACAGGTTGGTAGAGTACCTATGTTTATAAGAAAAGAACTACAAGTGAAAGAAGTATTTTTTGGAGAAGAAAAAGGTGAAAATGATTGAAGTGAAGATAAAACAGGCAGGAAAAGGACTAAGGATCTTTGTTGTGGTATTTGTCCCACCAAAGACAAGCTCATGGGATATAGAAGATTATGGTACTCTGTTGGAAGACACATGAGATTGTTTGGACAGAATAATGAGTGAGAATGACAAGGTAGTACTGCTTGGAGATTTTAACTGCAAAGAAGTTTGTTGGGAAGATTTGATGACCACAGAAGGGGTCATGTCATGGGGGATACAAACTCTTCACATTGATGATGGAGAACACACTAACCCAGTGGGTTGGAGAGAATACAAGATACAGAGAAAATGAAGAACTATCAAGCCTAGACTTAAAAATTACTAAGGAACTAAAAACTGTAGACAATATGGAATATAAATTTCCAATAAGAAAAGGAATCAAGTGGTAATAAAACTAACTTTAAAACAAGTTAAAGAAGAGCGAAGAAGAAGAAACCATTGCATTGGAAGGTTCAGTTATAAAAAAAGAAATTCAATCAGCTTTAGAAATACTTTGAAGAAACTGAGTGGAGAAGGTTTAAAGAGTGGAAAGGAAATGAAAAAAAAATGGTGAAATATATAATGGAGTGCAAAGATATATACCAAAAGTAAGAGGAAGAGAAGTTGAACATAAAGACTTTTTTAATAGGAGGTATTAAATATCAGAAAGAGAAAGAAATACTGCTTGGAAAGAGAGGAAGCAGACAAAATTTGTGGGCAGAATATGACAAAGAGAAATATGTTAAGATATGGAGAGAAGAGTGTAGAAAATATGAGAGATAAAATAGATAAATGCAAAGACCAGCCTAAACTGTTCAACAAACATCTCAACAATAAGGTACAATGAAAGGAAGTAATTGGAAAATTAGAGGTGGATGGCAAAGAGTAGGAAGATATTGAGGATATGGTGGAGGTGATGAGTGATGCCTTTCAGTCTTCACAAAGAAAGCAAGCTTAAAGTACAAGGAAGTGAAGATGCAGCAGTTAACACTCTTGAAGAAATAAATGCAACTATCAGTGAAATACAGGATATTATGGAGTGGTTAGAAGTAGATAAAGCACAAGGACCAGATAGTATATTAAACTGGGTTTTAAAGGAATGTAATAGTTAGTTGGCAGACAAAATACATCATATTGTTGAGTATTCATTAAAAGAGAGCAAAGTACCAAGAGACTGGAAAAAGGGTGATATTGTGCCAATATTTAAAGGAGGGTATAAAAAGACCATCTCAATTACAAACCAATATCATGAACATCAGTTGTGACAAGAAATGTGAAAGAATTGTGAAAGATGGATGAAATTCTTGGAAGAGAATGTCAGTAACTGATTGGCTGTTTGGATTTCGTAAAGGGAGATTGCGTATCTTAGACAATTTGGATTTCATAGAGAGAGATCATGTATTTTGATTTGTTTTTACCTGAGAATAATTGACATAATACAAGAGTGAGATGGATGGGTAGATAGTATCTAACTGGATTTAAAAAGGACCTTTTGACAAGGTGCCACATAAGAGACTCCTGTGGATGATAAAGAACATTGGTGGAGTGGGAGATGGACTTTTGAAATGGATGGAAGATTTCCTAAACAATAGAGAAATGAGAGCAGTCATTAAAGATCAAAAGCCATCCTGGAGAAAAGTAGTAAGTGGATTACCTCATGGTTCAGTATTGCCTGCAGTCATGTTCACTGTGTATATTAATGATATGATGGGAGGAATCAACAGCTATATGAGTTTATTTGTGGATGATGCTAAAT
This sequence comes from Scylla paramamosain, assembly GCF_035594125.1. NCBI lineage: Eukaryota > Metazoa > Arthropoda > Malacostraca > Decapoda > Portunidae > Scylla > Scylla paramamosain. The sequence continues at coordinate 13,819,713 of NC_087154.1, forward strand.
TGATGAAGAAATTGAAACAGAGGAAGATCAGAAAGCTTTACAACAAGATTTGAACCAGATTGAAAATGGAGCTGTAAATGGGAAATTAAATTTAATGCAAAGAAATGTAGCTTACTGGAATTTGGAAAGAGTATAAAAAGAATATTTGGTGTTTACAAGTTGGGAAATAATTATATTGGAAAAATAATAGAAGTAAAAGATCTTGGGTGATAGTAGAAAACACATTAACAGCTTACTACCACATTAAGAAGGCTATTGGAGAAACAATTAATCTACTAAGGAATGTAAGAATTACATTTGTATATTTGGATGAAGAAATTATGAGGAAACTAATTGTAACAAAAATTTGTTCAAAATTGGAATATGCAGCTGTGGTATGGTCACCAAGTCTTAAACAAGAGACTAGAGAGGATACAAAGAGCAACAATAAAAATTATCCCAGCCTTAAGTGATGAGACATATGAAAAGAGATTAGAAAACCTAAACCTTCTGACTCTGGAACAAAAAAAAAGGGAGAGAGGAGACTTAATTGCGATAAATGAAAGGACTGGAAAAGCTAGATAGTTACAAAATTGTATTGTGGGATACAAGAAATGCTAGAGGACATGGAAAGAAGCTGAAAAAAGAAATTTGTAGAAGAGATATCTAAAAGAATAGTTTTCCACAGAGAGTAGTTGATACATGGAACTGTCCAAACAAGGATGTGGTGCAAGCAAAATCTATTCATAATTTTAAGACTAAGTTTGATGATAATAGATACAGAGATGGGACAGTATAAGCATAACTCCATTCCTGCATGACACAAAGTAATCCCAACTAGGTAATCACACACACACATAGACACTGATATGCCGGTCCCCAAATAGGGTCTGAAGCGGTAGTCAAAAATTAAGGATAGGTGTCTTGAAACCTCCCTCTTGAAGGAATTCAAGTCATAGGAAGGTGGAAATACAGAACCAAGCAGGGAGTTCCAGAGTTTACCAGAGAAAGGGATGAATGGTTGAGAATTAGAGAGATGGACAGAATAGGGGTGAGAGAAAGAAGAAAGTCTTTTGCAACAAGGCTGCGGGAGGAAGGGAGGCATGCAGTTAGCAAGATCAGAAGAGCAGTTAGCATGAAAATAATGATAGAAGATAACAAGAGATGCAACATTGCGGTGATAAGAAAAAGGCTGAAGACAGTCAGTTAGAGGAGAGGAGTTTATGAGATGATTCCACCCTGTCTAAAAGAACAGTATGAGTGGAACCTCCCCAGACATGTGAAGCATACTCCATACATGGATGGATAAGGCCCATGTACAGAGTTACCAGCTGGAAGGGTGAGAAAAACTGGCAGAGGTGTCTCAGAATGCCTAACTTCATAGAAGCTGTTTTAGCTAGAGATAAGATGTGAAGTTTCTAGTTTAGACTATATGAAAAGGACAGATTGAGGATGTTCAGTGTAGAAGAGGGGAGCAGTTGAGTGTCAATGAAGAAGAGGGGATAGTTGTCTGGAAGGTTGTGTTGAGTTGATAGATAGAAGAATTGAGTTTTTGAGGCATTGAACAATACCAAGTTTGCTCTGCCCCAATCAGAAATTTTAGAGAGATCAGAAGTCAAGTGTTCTGTGGCTTCCCTGCTTGAACTGTTTACTTCCTGAAGGGTTGGACATCTTTGAAAAGACGTGGAAAAGTGCAGGGTGGTATCATCAGCGTTGGAGTGGACAGGACAAGAAGTTTGGTTTAGAAGATCCTTGATGAATAATAGGAAGACAGAACCCTGAGGAACACCACTGTTAATAAATTTAGGAGAAGAACAATGACTATCTACCACAGCAGCAATAGAATGGTCAGAAAGGGAACTTGAGCTGAAGTTACAGAGAAGGATAGAAGCCATAGGAGGCTATTTTGGAAGTCAAATCTTTGTGCCAGACTCTGTCAAAAGCTTTTGATGTCTAAGGCAACAGCAGAAGTTTCACAAAAATCTCTAAATGAAGATGACCAAGACTAAATAAAGAAATCCAGAAGATCACCAGTAGAGCAACCTTGACGGAACTCATACCAGTGATCAGGTAGAAGGTTGTGAAGTGATAGATGTTTAAAAATCTTCCTGTTGAGGATAGATTCAAAAACTTTAGATGGGCAGGAAATTAAAGCAGTAGGGTGATAGTTTGAGGGTTTAGAATGGTCACCCTTTTTAGGAATGGGCTGAATGCAGGCAAACTTCCAGCAAGAAGGAAAGGTAGATGTTGACAGACAGTTGAAACAGTTTGACTTAGCAAGGTGCAAGCACAAAGCCCCAGTTTTGGAGAACAATAGGAAGGACCCCATCAGGTCCATAACTTTTCCGAGGGTTTAGACCAGCAAGGGCATGGAAAACATCATTGCAAAGAATTTTAATAGATAGCATGAAGTCATCAGAAGGTGGAGGAGAGGGAGGAACAAGTCCTGAATTGTACAAGGTTAAGTTTTTAGTGAAGGTTTGAACGAAGAGTTCAGCTTTAGAGATAGATGTGATAGCAGTGGTGCCATCTGGTTGAAATGAAGGAGGGAAAGAAGCAAAGTTCTTAGTGAATTTTTTGGTTAGGTGCCAGAAATCACAAGGGGAAGTTGATCTTTAAAAATTTTGACACTTTCTATTAATGAAGGAGTTTTTGGCTAGTTGGAGAACAGACTTGGCATGGTTCTGGGCAGTAATATAAAGTACATGAGATTCTGGTGAAGGCTCAAGTACCTTTTGTGGGCCACCTCTCTGTCATGTATAGCATGAGAGCAGGCTGTGTTAAACCAAGGTTAGGAAGGTTTAGGTTGAGAAAAAGAGTGAAGAATGTATGCCTCCATTCCAGACACTATCACCTTTGTTATGAGCTCAGCACACAGAGACGGGTTTCCAACATGGAAGCAGTAGTCATTCCAAGGAAAATCTGCAAAATATCTCCTCAGGTTCCCCCAACTAGCAGAAGGAAAATGCCAGAGGCACCTCTGCTTAGGAGGATCCTGAGGAGGGATTGGAGCAATAGGAAAAGATACAGTTATGAGATTGTGACAGGAGGAGCCCAATGGAGAAGCAAAGGTAACAGCATAAGCAGAAGGATTAGAAGTTAGGAAAAGGTCAAGAATATTGGGTGTATCTCCAAGATGGTCAGGAATGCAAGTAAGCTGTTGCACCAGTTGCTCTAGGTCATGGAGGATAGCAAAGTTGAAAGCTAGTTCACCAGGATGGTCAATGAAGGGAGTGGAAAGCCAAAGCTGGTGGTGAACTTTGGAGTTTCCAAGCATGGAGATCTCCACATAAGGGAAGTTAAGTAGTCAAAGAATTTTTTATAGTCAGAGAAGTTAGGTGAGAGGTATACAGCACAGATAAATTTAGTTTGAGAGTGATTCTGTAGTTGTAGCTTGATGGTGGAAAATCAGAAGGTTCAAGAGCATGGGCACAAGAGCACGTTAAGTCATTGCGCACATAGATGAAACATTCAGCTTTGGATTGAAATTGAGGATAGAGAAAGTAGGAGGGAACAAAAAAGAGGCCACTGTCAGTTGCCTCAGACACCTGAGTTTCAGTGTGGAAAAGAAGATGAGGTTTAGTAGAGAAGAGGCGGTGTGGTGCTGTGGTGCAGCACTGCTGCAGCACTGCTTCATGCTGGCTGTGAGAACAAACATGCAGTTTTAGATGCCATGGTTTTGCACCATTGTAACTCTGCTTCATGCTGGATGTGAGGATTAAACATTTGCAGTTTTGGGCCTTGCACCTGGAATAAATAAGCAGCTTTCTAGTGTTTTCAGTGACCAGAGTTTCTCAATCTGAGTTTAGAGATATGTCTTCAAAAGAAAAACATATGTAAAACTTGAGAGGGTACTGTATAAGTAGGAATCATTTATGATAATCTGAAGATTATGAGAAAAAATAATAAAAGGTTATACAAAGCTTTCTCAAGGGAGAATGAGTTTGTAAAACCTAATAGCATAGGAAAAGGTAGGGTGTAGACCAAAATACAGGTAAGTGAGCAAGAAATAAGAAATATGATGAAGAAACTGGATGTAAGGAAAGCACTAGACCCAGATGGCATATTAGGCTTGATATTAAAATAATGCAGCTTGTAGAGGAAATATATTGTATTAATGCAACCTTCCTGTGTAATGGAAAGGTTTCTCAAGATATTACCCCAGTACATAAGGGGGACGATAAAGATCCATTGAATTAATAGACCAGTATTATGATTGAATGTGGTCCCTAAGCTCCTTGAAAGAATTAAGAGAGTAAATGGAGACAGTATTCAGAGGAAATCAAAATTCTCGTGGAATATCAATTTGGTTCTTGAAAAGGGAAATCAGATGCCACAAACCAGTTACCTTTCTACTAAAGAATGACATATAATTCAAGGAAGAGATAGTTAACAGGTTATGTTCCCACTAAATAGTGACATATAATTTGAAAATAGATTGTTTGATGGACTGCATATAATTAGACATTAAAAAGCTTTTGATAAATTACTTCATAAAAGACTGATTTGGAAAATGTTAGAGAACTGAAGAGATTCTCTTATGATGGATGGAAGACCTTTTAAAGGAAAAGAGAAATGAGGACAATTATTAAAAGTCAGTAATCAAAATAGTCCACAGTATTAAGCATAGTTCCATAGAGATCAGTTCTGGTGCCAGTCATGTCTGCAATATTTATAAATGATAATGTGGATGGAGTTACAAGTTATATGAGGTTGCAGATCATGCAGAACTATTAATAAAAATAAAAATTCACAAAGATAGATGCTATAATAGGATCTAGATAAGATGTGGAATGGAGTTAAAAACTGTGAAAAACAGAGTTTGACAAAATCAACATCAGGTACATTATGATTTAAAGGTGGGAACTAAAGTTATCAGCAGGGTTGGAGAGGAAAAGGATCTGGAGATCATATCCATAAACCGGTTATTTCAAGAGAAACATGTAAACTAAATAATAGGGAAAACTCAAGCTGTTGAGAACATAAAAGTGGCTTTTACTTATATATATATATATATATATATATATATATATATATATATATATATATATATATATATATATATATATATATATATATATATATATATATATATATATATATATATATATATATATATATATATATATATATATATATATATATATATATATATATATATATATATATATATATATATATATATATATATATATATATATATATATATATATATATATATATATATATATATATATATATATATATATATATATATATATATATATATATATATATATATATATATATATATATATATATATATATATATATATATATATATATATATATATATATATATATATATATATATATATATATATATATATATATATATATATATATATATATATATATATATATATATATATATATATATATATATATATATATATATATATATATATATATATATATATATATATATATATATATATATATATATATATATATATATATATATATATATATATATATATATATATATATATATATATATATATATATATATATATATACATACGAGGTGTGTCATTAAAGTTCCAGGACTGGTGTCCTAAAAGATGAATTTCAAACCCAAGCCACAAACCACCATATTTCCCCTTCAAAGTAATCCTTCTGGAGTATACAACTGCGCTCCCAACCCTCTACAGTCACTAATCTTTTTCTTACGTGCTTTTAAAATCATGTCCTCTGTTGCAGGTCGTTTAACAATGAGCGCTGAACAGCGAACAAACTTGAAGTTTTTGGTGCAGTTGGGGGAAAACGCCGTCAGAAGCACTGGGTATGCTGCAAAAAGTGTACGGGGATGAGACAATGTCACGCTCACGTGTTTTTGAGTGGTGCAAGAGGTTCAAAGAGGGCCGGGAGGACGTGGAAGATGACCCCAGGAGTGGAAGACCCTCAACGAGCAGGAATGAGGCCAATGTTGAGCGTGTCAAGCAGATGGTGCGTGACGATCGTCGGTTGACTGTTCGAAAGATCGCAGATGAGCTTGGCATGAACCACAACAGCGTGTGGAAGATTATCACTGAAGATCTGGGCATGCGGAAAGTCTGTGCGAAGATGGTGCCGAGACTCCTGAACGATGACCAGAAGGGACGACGCATGCAGGTGTGTCAGGACATCCTCGAGCGTCTGGAAACTGAACCAGACTTGCTCAGGAGAGTCATCACCGGCGATGAGTCCTGGGTATTTGAGTACGACCCGGAGACCAAACGCCAGAGCCTTCAATGGAAGAGTCCGGCGTCGCCACGGCCGAAGAAAGCAAGGCAGTCCAGGTCCAGCTTCAAGGTCATGTTGATCGCTTTCTTCGATGTGAGGGGCATCGTCCACTGCGAGTTCTTGCCACAGGGCCAGACAGTCAACCAACATGTGTACAAAGAAGTACTGCGGCGTCTGCTTCGTGCAGTGCGCGAGAAGAGGCGGGAGTTGTGGCAGGGCAACTCGTGGCTGCTTCACCACGACAATGCGCCTGCTCACAATGCCCTGAGCATCAGAGAGTTCTTGGCCAAGAAGAACATCGCCGTGCTGGAGCAACCGCCCTACTCACCTGACCTCGCTCCGTGCGACTTCTTCCTCTTCCCCAAGCTCAAGGAGGTCATGAAGGGGACCCGTTTTGATGATGCGGACGACATCAAAAAGGCCGTGACGACGGAGCTGAGGAGCATCCCGCAAGAATCCTTCCAGCAGTGCATGCAAGCCTGGCAGAGAAGGATGGACAAGTGCATGCGGTGCCAGGGGGATTACTTCGAAGGAGATAACCTATAGTTTGTAGCCTGGATGTGAAATAAAACTTGTGTGGCACCAGTCCTGGAACTTTAATGACACACCTCGTATATATATATATATATATATATATATATATATATATATATATATGTATATATATGTATATATATATATATATATATATATATATATATATATATATATATATATATATATATATATATATAATATATATATATATATATATATATATATATATATATATATATATATATATATATATATACGAGTATATATATATATATATATATATATATATATATACTCTTATATATATATACTCTTTCCAATTTCCTTATACACTTCATTATGAGGCATATTTGAGTCTTGGATGTATCATTGTAACAATCTTTCTCTCAGTGTCTCTTCACACACACACACACACACACACACACACACACACACACACACACACCCACATATATATATATATATATATATATATATATATATATATATATATATATATATATAATATATATAATATATATAATATATATATATATATATATATATATATATATATATATATATATATATATATATAATATATATATATATATATATATATATATATATATATATATATATATATATATATATATATATATATATATATATATATATATATGTGGGTGTGTGTGTGTGTATGTGTGTGTGTGTGTGTGTGTGTGTGTGTGTGTGTGTGTGTGTGTGAAGAGACACTGAGAGAAAGATTGTTACAATGATACATCCAAGACTCAAATATGCCTCATAATGAAGTGTATAAGGAAATTGGAAAGAGTATAGAGAGAAGCAACCAAAATTATACCTAATTTAAGACATCTGTCATTTGAAAAGATTTTATAGGCTGGAGCTTGTAGTCTTAGAAATGAGAGAGGAGAGGGTTTAGAGTGATTAAAGGAGTGGAACAACTAGATAGAGAGGACCTGTTTGTGTTGAACAAAGTGGACATATGAGGACATGAAAGGGAGGTGAAGAAGACTGCCAGTAGGAGAAATATTAAGAAGCCCAGCTTTACCATTAGATACACAGAAGTCTGGAATAATCTATGTGCATGGCCCTTCATGTATGTCAGTTTGGTAAATACACAGAATATGCACTGGATAGGAAGTTTATAATAGTGAGTGAATTAGGCAAAAAAAGAAAGTGATTGATAGTGTCTGGAAAATTTGGAAATTGTGTAAGTGAAAAGTTATTAAGATTGGAAGAAAAGTAGTAATTGGATGAGTGTGATGGTAGGATGTGGAGCAGAGGTATGTGGTATGATGAGTTGGTGAGTGTGAAGTGAATGGTAGTGAAAAGTAAATGTAGCTAAAGTTGAAGAGAGGCTTATATTGGATGAGGATGAGATGTCATGTGACAGGTAGAGAGAGAGAGAGAGAGAGAGAGAGAGAGAGAGAGAGAGAGAGAGAGAGAGAGAGAGAGAGAGAGAATGAATGAATGAATGAATGAATGAATGAATGTTGTACATGATGTAAAAGTGAGTGCAAATGAGAGGTGACAAAAAAAAAATCAGATGAATAAGAGATATATTAGGAGATAAAGGAATATCAAAGAAAGAAGAGAGTGTGAAAGCCAAGGATGCCAGTATGTTGACTGGCAAGGTTACTGTAGGAAGAGATGATGGAACATTTTGAGGGATTGCTGAATGTAGAAGAGGATATGAAGCCTATTGTTCTTGCTGTAATAATAGAGAAATTAATGTACTAGAAGAATAAGATGAATCACTAAGCAGAAAGGAGAGTTGGTGGAAGTGAATGAAAGCTGGGGAAGCTATACAAGCTGTAGGTGTAGATGTATGTGTTGTTGAATGTTTGAAGTGTTTTTGCAACTGATGTTGAGTGGTTAGTAAGATTGCTTAAGTTACACTTCATGAGGATTATGGTACCATTTGACTGAATGAATGCATGTGTTCATTCCCCATAAAAGAATACAGGTGGTAATTATGAATGTGACGATTTTAGGGATATAAATCTTGAGTGTCATTGGCAAGTTGTAAACTAGTTTTTATCATATGAATAATAGACAGAAATTTTTTTCTTCAATAATGTGGATGTGGCTTTAAAAAAGGAAAGATGCAGGTATTTTTAGTTTGCCATTATATAAGTGCTTAATTTTTTTTTTAATTATATCAAGTCATTTGAAGTTTATCTGTGCAATTTAATAGTATTTCTCTATTTTTGTTTGTGCACTCCATTGCTTATGAAATATGCTATAGTATTCTAATTATAAGTGGTATGTTTCAAAGTATTTTTCTTTACTAGCTTTGGAAGATAGCTGTGATGGTCCACAAGATTCATCAATCAACTCAGATGATTCTAATGACACCGATCTCACATCAGAGGGCAAATCTGAAGATCTCCCTACAGTAAAACCACAAAGCAGCTTTCTTTCTAAAGGAAAGCCCCTAAGCCTAGCCAAAAGGGGATTTCCTTCTAAACTGCGTGGTGGTGCTGGGGAAAAATACAGTGTTGGGAAGAAAACTTTCTCAGGCTCCAAGAAACGAGGCCAGACAATACCTGTCCGCAGAGGTCGTGGCAATGGACGTGGCTACCGAGGATATTTCAACTATCAAAATGTAACTCTTCAGGTTAGAGGTTTTAATCGTAATGGCTTAAATCATTACTTGATAAACTATCTAACTCATTGTTTAATTATGTGTGAGAGGAGTTATTATAGCAAATATTCCACATAAGTATTGTCAGCCTTATTCTTTCATTAATAATCTGTGAGAAGAATTAGTATGACAAACATTACACATTAATATTATTAGACTCATTCTTTTCATTAATGATCTGTGAAAGGAATTATTTTGACAAACATTACAGATAACTATTATCAGCCTTATTCTTTTCAAATTTACCATACATCATCACCATAAATTGAAGAAAAAAAGTAATGCGTCAATCTTTATTGGTTTATGGCATTTTGCCAAGCTACAAATATATCTTTAGAATCTTTAAATGAGGATCTGAAAGCAGAACTGATTTCTTTTGCTCCACCATATTAGCTCCGTCCTTTCCCTTGTACCTGACCTGTTCAGGTGATTTACTTTAGTCGCATGGATACCTTTTGAGCTGTGCCATGATTATGCATTCAGAACTGCTATCCTATTCTTGTATATTTTTTATTTTATTTTATTTTTTTTTCCTATATATTCTAGCCTTCATAATAACCTGCTGTGAGAAGCTTTTTTATACACAGTCTATCCATCCATCCCTCTCCTGTGTTATATCAGTCACTTGAATAAAAGATCATCAAGTTGGTTACCCATGATTGGTTTTGTCTAAAGCCATAATGTTTTTCTGTTATTATATCATGTTTTTCTAGAAATTCTATCCACTGCTTCTTTATCACTTTTTCTTAGATCTTACATACTATGCTGGTCATTGATACTGGTCTGTAGTTTAGTGGTGCTTCTTTCTTTCCACTTTTTTTAAATTAGCACTTTGCTTTCTTCCATTCCTTAGGCATTCTTCCAGTTGATAGTGAGCACTTTATTATGTCATATACTGGTTCAATTAATTGTTTCCCGCATTTTTAAAATGATATACTTCATCTGGTCCTGTTGCTTTTCTCTCTCCCAGTTTCTCCATCATTTTATAAACTTTAATTACTATAATTTCCCACATTTGCTTTTTTGTCTTCTCATCTTGTGGTTCTTTAAATTCTGATTCTTCTGTGAAAACTTGTTGAAACTTTTTTGTTTAGCAATTCATTCATGTCTTTTGGGTCTTCATATGTTTCATTTCCATCCTTCAATATTTCTAGTTTTTTTCTTTTAGTTTATGAATCTGTAGAATAGTTTTGGTTTGTCATTGCAGTTTTCAACTATATCCCTTTCACATCCTTTCTCTTCCTCTCTCCTTATTTTTACATGATCATTCCTTGCTATCTTAAAGAAACGTATCAGTTACACAATGTGTACATGTAGAGTTCTTTCTGCTGTTTTGCATGAAGTCTACATGTCACCTCTCTTAGTGTATGCCATCCATTCTTATTGCTTCTCTCTCTCTCTCTCTCTCTCTCTCTCTCTCTCTCTCTCTCTCTCTCTCTCTCTCTCTCTCTCTCTCTCTCTCTCTCTCTCTCTGGATGTTTTCTTATATTTTTTGGCCATTTCATTCTTTTCAGGCAATGGAGACTCACCAAAGTGCAGGAAAAGAGGAGGGTGAGGAAAACAAGTTGATTCTTGTGTCAGCCAAGGATGAGTTTTGTCTTCAGCAAGATGTTTGTGCCATGTGTGGAGCATTTGGGCAAGATCAAGAAGGGCGTCTCATTGCTTGTGCACAGTGTGGCCAGTGTTACCATCCATTCTGTGCTAATGTTAAGGTGAATTCTACAGATGTATATAATATTCAAAGAGTATAATAAAGAGTTAGTGGAGATTGCTGCCCTATGGGGAACAATGTGACCCTTTTTTGTGGCTCACAGGTATAATGAAGAGCTGAGAGCCACTCATTCCAGTAACTGCTTTCTTTGTGTGTCTTCATTATCTCATGTTCTAACATTACATTTATGTTATACTCCATTACAATTATGTTATATTCCAGTGTTTTCTTTGGTCACAGTTTCTCTCTCTCGATAGATAGATAGATAGATAGATATTTGTGTTACTGGATTTTAGCATCCCATCATCACATGTATGATGCGAGCCATTATACTTACAAATATTTTTATATTTCATTTAGGTGACCAAAGTGGTGCTTCAGAAAGGGTGGCGATGCTTGGACTGTACTGTTTGTGAAGGCTGTGGTGAAAGGAATGATGAGGCCAGACTTGTCTTGTGTGAAGATTGTGACATATCTTACCACATTTACTGCATGAACCCTCCTTTAGACCATGTTCCATCAGGAGTTTGGCGCTGTAAATGGTGAGTATTATATAAAAGGTAATGTCTGTCCATCTTTTCATATTAACTGCTATGGTATTTTTTCACTGTATGATCAAGACCTCCCTTTATCGATTTTACTGGTGGTATCAACGTGTTTTTCCCTTCAGTTTCACTTTTATACTTGACACTCATTCAATGTACTATTTCCACATATCCAAATCCCATCAGTGTTCCATGCTAAACATTTAACCAGTCCTCTTTGTATAGTGATGTTAAAAGTTTGTGTGTCACAAGTTCCACACCAAGCACAAAATATCTATATATTGTTACCAACATTAACTTTTTATAAATTATGCTTTATCATATTTGTTAAATCAGATGTAGCACAGCTTTTCCTTACACACACACACACACACACACACACACACACACACACACACACACACACACACACACACACACACACACACACACACACACACACACAGGACAGGACCATCTCGGTGGACAGATGGGCAACGAGAGCTCCTGAAAGACAAGGATATTACCTAGTTTTTATGCTGATTGAAAGTTTATGAATCGCTGCTGTCCCAAGCCTAAGGTTCTGCAAAAATTAGGAAGAAAGGAAGGTTTGAAGAAAAGTTAGTAAATATACTTTTTTGTGTCAGTAAGGAGTGTCAGCAGAAAGCTTTGTTTACAGTCATGAGCTCATCGTGGTGGACAATGGGACACCGACAGGAAAGAGTGTATTAGACTCTAGTGGATTTGAAGGTGAAGACAGTCAGTTAAAGGAAAAATTGAATGCAAGGAAATTAATCATGCTAGAGGTGAAAGTTGAGATCTGGTTGAAAATAAGAGACTTAGTAGTAAAAAATACAAGTTTAAATCAAATAATAATACACTAAGGAAGGAATTGAATAATAAAGAGAAAGTGCTGTGGAAACAAATAGATGATAAGGAAAACCAAATTGAGATGTTAGTGGTAAAAATGGAAGAGATGATAAGAGCAATGAAATCTAGAGAAATGCAACTAAGTATGCTGGAGGAAAGGATGAGAAAGATAGAAATCCAAGACACACAGGGAAAAGCAAATTAAGGAAAGTCAAGAACAAGTTAAGGAAATGGCAGAAAGATCTGTCAATAAGTGTGAGGAGTTGGAAAAAAAAAAGTGAGTTATACAGAGGTAGTGAAGGACCAGAGGAGTGAAGGTTTGACAAAGGTCATAAAGGTAATAAAAGAAAAGGAACATAGCCTCCATTCTAGGTGACAACTCCACCTGAGTGCCACCTCCAAGAGGTTCCATAGAGTAAGGCAAACCATCAAACAAACAATCTAAGCCTATCACTCCAGCCTCACCCCCAGCAACATACCAAAGTCAGGTGCTTCCAGCAGTAGCACTGCACTTCTACAGTCAGCCCCAACACACTTACTCAAAGACAAGTCTGGCCCTGGGCAGCCTGCCCATCCAGGTCATCATCCATGGATGAGGACTGCACCCAAACTCTCCCATTTGCCAAGTCATTCCCTAAAAGGAAATTGGCCCCAGACAGTAGTAGGTCCTCTGCTAGTGTCACCCGTGCCTTCGCTGTCTCCGCCATAGCAAAGCTTTCTACTGTGTCAATTCCCTGGCACCTTACAGGCTTACCTGTACAGGGTACTCAACCCCATCAAACTTGACAGTGCCCCTACACAAGAAAGGACTGCACCAGTCCAAGCCAGACCTCATGGGGGCGGTGAGGTAGCAACAGATGAGGAGGCAGTACTTCCTGCCTTTATACCCTCATGACCAAACACCAGCCAGACCTCCTCACACTCCCTTTCCCGGCCCTGAGATACAATCAAAACCACTGGCTTCTGAGGGGTCTTGGAGGCTGTGGCTGTTACTAATTTTGGGTAGTTAAATTTAAAGTATCCAGTATTTTGCAGTAATGACACATAGGTGGCATGCTCTACCTGGGAGTGCTGCTTTGCATGCTCCCAGTCTTTCTGTCGAGGGCTGGGTGGAGACACAGGTTGTATGCTGTACCTGGGAGTGCTGTGTTGCATGCTCCCAGTCTGTCTCCATCAAGGGCCAGGTGGAGATTTATTACCAACAGGACTGAATTACCCAGACTTATTGCTGATGCCACTACTATATTGTGGTCCTCCACACCTTCCGCACCTCCAGACAAATTCTCACTGGCTCCGCCAGACATACCACCAATCCACCAAGGCACAGGCCGGTGTGATGTGTGTCATCTACACGCATAGTTGCCTCCTTCAGACTTTTGAATTTTTTTCTCGGAGCAGCAGCACCAGTTCTTTCCTGGCCTTATATACAAATTGCTCCATTACCATGAGGTCCTTTTATCTCATGGTATGAGGTGGTCTGCTCACTAGCAATCCAGTTTTCAAATGTTTCCTCAAGATAGCGGCAAACTTGAGATACAAATCACTGTGCTTTTTCTTCCCTCCACGAAACTCCAGATTAGACGCCTCTGGCCACAGCTCATAAGCTCTCAGGATGTCAACTTTAACCCCTAAAGAACCATGACAGTGGGGGGAGGGGATAATTTGACTGTACTGACAGGACTGTAGGTTAATCTCATAACATGCTTGTTACTCTTAACCTACAATGAACAAGTGAAAGAAAACAATACTCTCCCCACAATCAACTCCTTTTTTGAATGGCCTTGTTCTGAAGTCTGTAGGTGCCTTGGTTACAGAGTTATCATGAGTTGAATGAGGTGATGTCAGCATATGCTGAGCATGGCTCAGCCCACATGTCCAATTGGCTTGCCTTGGCCATGACTTGGGGAAAAAGGAAATGGGTGTTTTGTGATTTTTCACACACCCCCTACCCAGGCATTTTCTCTGTCCCCATGCATTACAGTAGCTGATGGTGTGGTTAGCATGATATGAGTGTGGGGAGTGGAGTTAAGGAAATGCAGGGGCGAGTGACTCAAACTAGATGCACTGGAATCACGTTCCTGGAAACTGTCCATGATGGAGGCTAGCTGCAGATTGACAACCTTGTTGTCTGACTTGAAAGCAGTGTAATCATATCCTGGGCTAGCAAATCAGGCAGAAAATAGCATAAGTTGCCTTTATTTTAGCAAAGACTGATTATCATCTCCAGTCCCTTAGCAGCAGGACATCGATCAGCATCCCCAGTCCTTTAGTAGTTAAACTCCCCATAATTCTTCAGATCTTCTACTGACATCCTAGCATAGCCTTATGTCTATGGACACTACTTGTGGGACTATGTGTCCTCACACCAAGCTGTGTCAAATCTATGGTGCCACCTCTGGCAGAAGCAGGAGATTTGGGTTGCGAGTCACCTTGGCTACCAGCTTTGCCCTCCAAGGCATAAACTAAGTGTGGGGCAGACAAAGAACAACGAAACAAACAAGCAACAGTCTCCCCCCATGTGGCTAGAAAGCTTCCACCTATTCTGGTGAGGTTGCCAATTTCTTTTGTGACCACAAATTCCTGCTCTTCTTAAAGCTGCCTCAAACTGGGCTAGCTTCCCCCAAGTCACCACCTACATGACTTGGTGCAGGGCCTAATATGAGTTACAAGGTCCTCTTTTGACTCTTGCACCCTCTACACAAACAGTCATAACACCAGATTACATGAATGAGATCATCAGCCTGTTTCATCCACTCACAAGCAAGGGAATATTACAACAGCAACTACCCAAATCACTCCAACAGCTGGTAAAAAATTGATAGCCATGTTTCTAGGGAAGAACAGTTGCAATAAGCAACAAACACATATTAAGGTTATAGTATTCTACAGAATATCACCCTCACACACTACAAGACAATATCAACCCACTTCTGTTGAACACTATCTCCCTCTGCTGTGCAATATCATACCTAACTTCCCAGACAACAAGGCCTGATATCCTTTCCAGAACAACACATTCCGGGGAAAAAGATAATTTAATGCAAAGCAGCATACAATGATCTTATGTGTGCAGATTCTATAACAGAGCCATGCATTGCAGTAGCTTGTAACAAACACAATACATATAGACAAATGGCCCACAAAACAAACAAGAGGGTCCCTGACCACTCACTCTCACCAGGTAATCGATTCATGAGGAGACGAGGAGTCATGTCACAATGTACACAGAGTGCCTTGCAAGGAAAAGCACTCACAGGTGACAGAGGAAGACACCTAAGCACAATACATTCAAGCAGGCGTGTACTGCAGTAATTTACTCAAATAGCCCTTAAAGCAACTAGCCTGTATAGCTGTATCCCACCCAGTCTTCTCTGAACACACTGCCTACCAAAATACATCTGTCTTGGAAGCATGGGAAGGTGAGGTAAAACACTCCTACTCTGTGACAATGGGGAGGGGGGTACAAGAGAGGGGATAGGGTGGGAACCTACACTCACACATATGCCCACTACCTCATGCTTCATTACTAGTGGGTACAATAGAACAATTACTTTTCGAAAATTCTTGTCACTCAACAAAGGTACCTGGATGAACACTGATTATGGCCTCATCAAGGGCAACTCTTCTGCTATAAACTACATGATGCTTAAGAGAAAAGACAAAAGAGAAAATGCTGAAATCAAATAGGGAAGGAGACTGGATAGAGGGTATTAAACTTTTTATGTAACTGTGAAGTTGGGACAAAGACTCGTTGCACAGCAGGCATGCTAACTTCTGCTCTCACCCTTTCTCACTTTCCTGTGTGACTACAGCTTAAAATCTTTCCTTGTTACTCTCTCTCTCTCTCTCTCTCTCTCTCTCTCTCTCTCTCTCTCTCTCTCTCTCTCTCTCTCTCTCTCTCTCTCTCTCTCTCTCTCTCTCTCTCTCTCTCTCTCTCTCTCTCTCTCTCTCTCTCTCTCTCTCTCTCTCTTGCATGTCCCAGTATTTAACTTAAAATGGCTTCTTTAAGGTATGAACAACACATCTAAATTATTTTTAAAACAGTCAAAAGCATTAAGAATATGTAGTTTTAAATAATGTTTCTTGATATTTTGTGTATTCATGAAATATTGTATTGATTGGGCTTGGCTTAAACATCCAATTTTTTTAACAGGTGTGCCATATGTATTCATTGTGGAGCAACAGATCCTGGCACAAACTCTACATGGCAGCAGAATTACAGCATGTGTGGTCCCTGTATGTCCATGACCCAGTGCCCAGTTTGTGATGAGCCATACTCTGATGGAGAACTCATTCTTCAGTGTTCAAATTGTGAGCGCTGGTTGCATGCATCAGATGACATGATCCATACTGAAGAGGAAGCTGAAAGGTATTTTATATATCCTGTTATACTACTTGATAGTGTCTTAAGTCAAGATCCAGAAAAGGTGATTCATGTAAGTGCAAGTGATTTCTGTAATTGTGGGGATCAACAGTATATCTGGGTAATGCATCTCTAAAAGCTAGAGTCTTAATGGGAGCATCTGGTTTGAAACTCAAAATTGTTATTATTGATTATATTAAGATGAAAAAAATCATGGGAAGTCAAGATCACTGTACAGGTAAGTACACTGTACAGTAAGTCCCCTATCTCCTCCACTTTTGAAAGACCCCCATCCCAAGTTGGGTATTTTTTAAGTAACTCCTACAGTTTTTAATGTAGATGAACATGCTTCATATGCAAGATAGGTTACCCTGTGGTGTTTGAAGTAACTCTCTCTCTCTCTCTCTCTCTCTCTCTCTCTCTCTCTCTCTCTCTCTCTCTCTCTCTCTCTCTCTCTCTCTCTCTCTCTCTCTCCCAAAAATTCTTTTCAAAAATTTTTTTTTTTTAAGTCAAAATTTAGAATTATGTTGTTTCATTAATATGGTTGCATCTTTCTTTTGCTGAGACATTGAGTCAATATATCATTGGAATCTAGGCTTAAATGGTAGAGGAAATAGATTTCAAATGTGAAAAAATATGTTTTGAGATATAGCCTTACAAAATTTGGATTACTTTGTAAGAGTGCTTTTATGGCCTGTAGGATTGGTTTCTATATATGATTACATTAATTTACCTATCCCTTTTTCATATCAAGGAAGTATTTACTGACCTTTCTTACTATGAACTTGCAGGATTTGCTGAACCTTGAAAGGTAGTTTTTGCTTCAGGCTCCTGGTCCCCACTTTTTGGATATTATCTTTATGAGAGGGTATCAGAGATTTCTAGGCTGTTGCAAGTCCACTTATATGTGTGTCTATGCGTGTGTGTGTGTGTGTGTGTGTATATATATATATATATATATATATATATATATATATATATATATATATATATATACATATATATATATATATATATATATATATATATATATATATATATATATATATATATATATATATATATATATATATATATATTTTTTTTTTTTTTTTTTTTTTTTTTTTTTTTTTTTTTTTTTTTTTTTGTAGGAATGACACTGGCCAAGGGCAACAAAAATCTAATAAAAAAAAATGCCCACTGAAATGCCAGTCCCATTAAAGGGTCAAAGCAGTGGTCAAAAATTGATGGATAAGTGTCTTGAAACCTTCCTCTTGAAGGAATTCAAGTCATAGGAAGGTGGAAATACAGAAGCAGGCAGGGAGTTTCAGAGTTTACCAGAGAAAGGGATGAATGATTGAGAATACTGGTTAACTCTTGCATTAGAGAGGTGGACAGAATAGGGGTGAGAGAAAGAAGAAAGTCTTGTGCAGCGAGGCCGCGGAAGGAGGGGAGGCATGCAGTCAGCAAGATCAGAAGAGCAGTTAGCATGAAAATAGCGGTAGAAGACGGCTAGAAATGCAACATTGCGGCGGTGAGAGAGAGGCTCAAGACAGTCAGTTAGAGGAGAGGAGTTGATGAGAAGAAAAGCTTTTGATTCCACCCTGTCTAGAAGAGCAGTATGAGTGGAACCCCCCCCAGACATGTGAAGCATATTCCATACATGGACAGATAAGGCCCTCTGTAACCCTTGTAAACTTGAGATGAAATTACAGAGAGAAGGATAGAAACCATAGGAGGGTAGTTTGGAAATCAAAACTTTGTGCCAGACTCTATCAAAAGCTTTTGATATGTCCAAGGCAACAGCAAAAGTTTCACCAAAATCTCTAAAAGAGGATGACCAAGACTCAGTAAGGAAAGCCAGAAGATCACCAGTAGAGCGGCCTTGACGGAACCCATACTGGCAATCAGATAGAAGGTTGTGAAGTGATAGATGTTTAAGAATCTTCCTGTTGAGGATAGATTAAAAAATTTTAGATAGGCAGAAAATTAAAGCAATAGGACGGTAGTTTGAGGGATTAGAACGGTCACCCTTTTTAGGAACAGGTTGAATGTAGGCAAACTTCCAGCAAGAAGGAAAGGTAGATGTTGACAGACAGAGCTGAAAGAGTTTGACTAGGCAAGGTGCAAGCACGGAGGCACAGTTTCGAAGAACAATAGAAGGGACCCCATCAGGTCCATAAGCCTTCTGAGGGTTTAGGCCAGCGAGGGCATGGAAAACATCATTGCGAAGAATTTTAATAGGTGGCATGAAGTAGTCAGAGGGTGGAGGAGAGGGAGGAACAAGCCCAGAATCATCCAAGGTAGAGTTTTTAGCAAAGGTTTGAGCAAAGAGTTCAGCTTTAGAAATAGATGTGATAGCAGTGGTGCCATCTGGTTGAAATAGAGGAGGGAAAGAAGAAGAAGCAAAGTTATTGGAGATATTTTTGGCTAGATGCCAGAAATCACAAGGGGAGTTAGATCTTGAAAGGTTTTGACATTTTCTGTTAATGAAGGAGTTTTTGGCTAGTTGGAGAACAGACTTGGCATGGTTCCGGGCAGAAATATAAAGTGCATGAGATTCTGGTGATGGAAGGCTTAAGTACCTTTTGTGGGCCACCTCTCTATCATGTATAGCACGAGAACAAGATGTGTTAAACCAAGGTTTAGATGGTTTAGGACGAGAAAAAGAGTGAGGAATGTATGCCTCCATGCCAGACACTATCACCTCTGTTATGCGCTCAGCACACAAAGACAGGTCTCTGATATGAAAGCAGTAGTCATTCCAAGGAAAATCAGCAAAATATCTCCTCAGGTCCCCCCAACTAGCAGAGGCAAAATGCCAGAGGCACCTTTGCTTAGGGGGATCCTGAGGAGGGATCGGAGTGATAGGACAAGATAAAGATATGAGATTGTGATCGGAGGAGATCTTGGTCTACTACCTTTTCCTTTTCAGTTATATTTTCTGTAGATACAAGTTTCAGAAATTTATTTGTGGTGTTTTAATCAGTACCTTACTAAAGGAACATTATCTTCTCCAATAGGTGTGCTTCCAAAGGATATTTGTGTCTCATATGCCGACCTCAGGATGCCCAACCTCCTCACTTACTCCCTCACACACCACCTATACGCTCAGCCCGCATCATCACTACTACAGTTGTCACTACCACATCAACAAGCCCCGTGCGATCACAGAGCCCTACTGATATAATGACAAAGGTAATGTGCTTTTTCATTTCAGTATAATGAAACACTTTTAGTCTGTTGAACAGCTCGTATTCAACCTGTCATACCCATGGATTGGTTTTATTATTTTGTTTGTTGGAAAGGTCTGATCTGCTTTATATATATATATATATATATATATATATATATATATATATATATATATATATATATATATATATATACAGTAAATCCTCGTTATATTGGAATAATCGGGGTGAAGCCACTGACATTGAAGGTAAAAATCCAATAAAAGCGGCAGTGAGGGGGTCAGGAGCCCCACAGCCTCTAACCTCACCCTCTCCCTTCCCTACCCTCCACTCCCTTCCCTCTCTCCATCCATCTCAATGCCCCCCCTCCCACCTCTCTCTCTCTCTCTCTCTCTCTCTCTCTCTCTCTCTCTCTCTCTCTCTCTCTCTCTCTCTCTCTCTCTCTCTCTCTCTCTCTCTCTCTCTCTCTCTCTCTCTCTCTCTCTCTCTCCCTCCCTCCCTCCCTCCCTCCCTCCCTCCCTCCTCCTCCTCCTCCTCCTCCTCCTCCTCCTCCTCCTCCTCCTCCTCCTCCTCCTCCTCCTCCTCCTCCTCCTCCTCCTCCTCCTCTGTGGAAATCTGATATAACAGGGTTTGTTATGACAAGGGTTTACTGTGTGTGTGTGTGTGTGTGTGTGTGTGTGTGTGTGTGTGTGTGTGTGTGTATGTGTGTGTGTGTGTGTGTGTGTATATTTACCTAGTTGTGGTTTACGGGAGGAGGAGTCTAAGCTCATGCTGTCCCATTTTGATATCTACTCTTATCCAGTTCTTCCTTAAAAATCATGTATAATTATTGCATTTCCTACTTTTTGCAGCTTATTCCAGATTCCTGGAGTCCTTTACAGGAAACTGTTCTTATTAATACACCTTCTGCACATGCCCTTCTTCACTTTCTCAAGCTCTCTTGTGCTTCTAAAGTCTTTCACCACTAAATCAATCAGGTCCAATTTTTCATACCCCAACAAAATCCAATATAAGGCAATCAGGTCACTCTTCCAAGATGGGCAGTGTTAGTTTCTTGAGTCTCTCTTCATTCAGTAAGTCTGATAGGGTTTGAGGCAACACTGTCAGAATGTGTGTGTGTGTTCAAGAGTGACCAGAGGCACAAAAGTGCTTTAAAAAATGAGCTCATTATGCCATTCTCAAAAAGGAACTGCTGGAGAAGAATCAAAGCATTTGGCCTATTTGGTTTTTGAGATGTCTTGATATTCCTTATTTTTTGACGGATTTCAGGAAAGAGGAAAAAAGAAAGTAAGTGAGTTCCAGGGTTTATCATTAAAAGAATAGGTTTCTGAAAAACTGGAAAACTTAGTGCAGGAAGGCCACAGGAGGGAGGAGGCATGGAGTTAGTAAGTTTAAAAGCATAGTAACCATGGAAATAATGATAGAAAACAGTAAGAGATGCAATATTGCAGTGGTTGGTGAGAGATTCAAGGCAGTCTTACAAGAGAAGTAGGTGAAAGAAAAAGCTTTTGACTACCTGTTTAAGACTGTGTAATGCTCACATTGGTAAGGGAAATTTGCTCATGCTACCTCCCATACCATTGTTTAATATATGTAAAGGGATTAGGAAAATCATATTTTGATATGAAACATTCCTGTAAGGTAATTTAATTTGATTAATTGGCAATAGTATTATTTAAGCATACTATACTTGTTACTCGGTCTTTTATATATCTGTTTTAGGGGAAGGGCAGTCAAAGACAAGTCAAAATTTTATGCTTGCTTATTGCATTGAGCAACAACTCTGTTATCTGTACTGGCCTGCACTATTTGGAGGGTTTTTCACCTCAATCCCGAGCTTCTATTGATTTTTTTTAATGCATAAATTAATTGGAATTTATCAAAAACTAAGAGGAAAAGGTATAGTAACTCATCTTGGCTTACTTTTTGCCTCAGTGGGCGATGGTTATGGAATATGCTACGGTCTGTCCTCCAGCCATGCTGCCAACCTCTCATATCTTGTGCACCACTCTGATGCTGCATTATTCTTGCTTTAGTGTTGTTTGTAAGCAGTATGATTGCCTCTTTAACTATGTATATACACAACTCTGTAAGATTTATAGAAATAACTAAATGTATACTATTTCTGTGTTTAGATTTGTACCTTACTTTCACTTTTATTGTTGTGTCTGTCAATCTTACTATCACTTCCATTATTGTCTTGGTAATAATATATAATAAACACAAACCATTACTTATATAGCCTTGCAAAGTGGGGAATATACACATATGTAACTTTTGCCTTCCCACTACCTTGTGTCCTTGAGTTCACTAGGACTGTGGCTGGGTGTAGCGTGAGTCAGTCCCCCCCCCCTCTCTCTCTCTCTCTCTCTCTCTCTCTCTCTCTCTCTCTCTCTCTCTCTCTCTCTCTCTCTCTCTCTCTCTCTCTCTCTCTCTCTCTCTCTCTCTCTCTCTCTCTCTCTCTCTCTCTCTCTCTTGAGAGAGAGAGAGAGAGAGAGAGAGAGAGAGAGAGAGAGAGTGAATGAGTGACCACGTATCCAATTTGGAAACCTGGGCTACCTTCCCACTACCTTGTGTCCTGAGTTCACTAGGACTGTGGCTGGGTGTAGCGTGAGTCTCTCTCTCTCTCTCTCTCTCTCTCTCTCTCTCTCTCTCTCTCTCTCTCTCTCTCTCTCTCTCTCTCTCTCTCTCTCTCTCTCTCTCTCTCTCTCTCTCTCTCTCTCTCTCTCTCTCTCTCTCATGAGAGAGAGAGAGAGAGAGAGAGAGTGAACGAGTGACCATGTATCCGATTTGGAAACCCTGGGCTACCATATAAGCTGTGTAAATAGAGGGAGAAGATGATGTTAGATATAACTGTCAATGGGTGGACAAATGCAGATTTGGCTAAAGCTGACAGTGGGGTTATATGGGTTAATAAATAAATGCCATAAAGTTCTTTTTTTTTTCCAGTGAATGGGGTGGCAGGTATCCATACCCAAGCATATGTATAGCGATGTCTGTATGAGAAATGAGTCAGTATTGATTTATAAATCTTTCTTGCAATCTCTCTTTCATGAGTCAGTATTGATTTATAAATCTTTCTTGCAATCTCTCTTTCAGGTTACCTCAAAAGCTCAGTTTTGGATGGATGGCATTTGTCTTTCTGAATGTGGGATGTCTCAAATCAAGAATATGACTCTTGAACCACAAAAAAAGACAAGGTATGAAAATTTTTTTTTCTATTTGAAAAATCTTGAGATGAACTGCCCATAAAACTAAACATGTTCATTTGTGCGAGATTTTACTTCTTCCTTTTGTATATATATATTGACTAGTAGAAATTTTAGTGTTCTTAAGTATCTGTGTTGTAGAGAAAACTTTTTTATGGCTCGCTGTGTATATTAAATCTCATTCCTAGGGTTCCTTTAGCTAAACTTGCCTTTTCACACATGTAATCCACAAACTAGAGTGAGGATTGCCCTTGTACTGCACCATTACACTGTTTTAGAATTTACATTAAAATTATTTTAAGATTTGTGCATTAAGACTAATTGCAGTAAGGTCTGAAATAGTAAAGAATGATGACCATGTTCATCTCACTTCCACAAGGATTGAAGTTTGAATCTGATTCAAGGTAATGGAAGTGAGCAAGTAATTTTTTATATATATAAATTTAAGAGTCATTGTTGATTGCATGTGTGAGTATAAGCTTTGTAAGGATGATCTTTACCAAGAGCAATGCATGTGACAGATACAAGTTGGTGGATGCTGGGATTGACAGGCAGTGATCTTATTCATGATGAATATTAAACTTCATCTTAATGAGGGACTTCCCAAGATCTCTGTCACTACACAGCACTGCTTTTTGGGCTGTTGGCCTGAAAAGAGCTAATTACCTTGACTTTCCTATGTTTGTGCAAGAAGCTCTTAGTCAAAGTTTCACCACAAAAATTAATGTAGTCACTAAATTTCATGGCAAAAATTTATGAGACAGTTGTGTTTCTTTGAAAACCAAGCTTTATTTTTAAAATATTGTACAACAATTAGTTTTTTTTCTTATTTACAAGAAATTAGCTCAAAACATTAGTTTCACCTGGCCTCTTAAAATGGTTAACTTACATTTAAAACTTAGAAACATTCATATTTAGCACAGAAACATTCATATTTAGCACATCAATATGTCTTATGGTGTAAAGTTCATGTGATGCACTGCACTTGAAATGTTCACTAGGTAACTGGGGCCAAGCACAGTCCTCATCCCAAGATAAGCTCTGAGCCATTATTGTTTACATTTAAAATACACAACCACACTCATTACACAGCATGTGTCTGACCCCTGCTCCGCACTGCCCATGATGTACTGAAAGTGGATATTGCACTCAACTAACTTCTTGAATCTTGCCTTATCACTGCTACCTCAACAGTAGTGATCTGGTGGCAGAAACAAATCCACCTCAACCTAAGAATGTCTTTTGTCTTAAATCTTATGTGACCAAACTGTTTTTGGCTTTTCTACAAAAAGACATGGTGACATATTAGAAATTAGTATATTTCTAAAGTGGACCCTACACGATCAATATTATTGCGCAATATATTGACTCATTTTTGTTGTGCAATAAAATATCAAACTCTTTTTGATGTCTTCAATATATTGTGTCATTCTTCAGTACCGCCCCTTCACTATTAATAATATTGTACAATACAGAATATTGTGCAATAATATTGATTGTGTAGGGTCAGCTTAAGACTTCATTATAAGTTAAACATTTTTAGAGGTAGGCAAGTCTCATTTTGGGCTATATTTTTTATACGAGATTTAAAACCTTGCCATGTTGCAAAGCACTGAACGATCTGGCTTGGTTTTCAGGAAAATACAACAGCTATGGTTATCTCCTACACATTTGCTACAAAGGTTATTGACCACATCAGTTGTGTGTCCTTATAATTTGACAAACACAGGAAAGTCACCGTGATCAAGGACACTTCAGCCCCAACAGCCCAGGCGACCCACGAAACATCTGGTGGAAGACTGCACAGAAGTTCCCTATTTTGGGGGAAATGTTTTGATGTTCATATTTGCATTACTGCTGGAAAGTCAGTGGTATATGTATTATATTCCATGTTTTAGCTTTTCTGTCTGAACCAGTATTTATTGTAATGAAAGACTTCTTTTTTTTTCTCTTCACTTGGTACTAAACAAACAATTCGTTTAATCAGTTGAATGTGCTGCAACACTAAAGTTATATATCACACACAAACAGTATGAACTGATGAAATCACCTAGTCTGGTAACTGTAGTCAGTGATTTATGTATGCCCCTATCAGCCAGATGCTCCTGATTGTGCAAATTGATTAAATGTTACATTCATGCATGCATTAGTAACAGTTGCCCAAGTTTCCTAAATTTCATATAATTAGATTTCAAGGAATTGGAAGCTAAGTGTGTTATATAATTTTGTTTTGAATAACTTGTTCATTGTATTTATTATTTATTTATTTATTTATTTATTTATTCATATATTTATTTATTTATTTATTTATTTTATTGATTTATTTTAATTTACTATATTTAGTTTTTTTATTTATTCATTTATTTATTTATCTATTTATTTTATTATATTTATTTATTTATTTATTTATTTATTTATTTATTTATTTATTTATTTATTTATTGCATGTTCTATGTAAGCATATCTGAATGTATCATGAAATATTTTGATTTAGCATTTGCCTTCCAAGAAGAGGAGTGACTCATGATGAAATTAATTCTCAAACTAGCATCACACACAACAGGAATCCTAAAACAGTGCGAACCAGTCGTGGACCATCAATAGATAGTACTGGAAGTCGCGACATTGATGAGGATGATGATGAAGATGATGAAAATAAGTTGGACACTGAAGAGCCAAGACACTGGGTATATGGAATGAAAGAGGGGACCATTCTTCCAGCCAAGGTAAGATGTCAGTAATGTTAGCCTCACTACAGTGAACCATTGTGTCTGTTGCTATCTCCTCTCACAGTAATGTAACTTTCCCCAGCTCTATACATATGCAAGTGCCATATGTCATCACCTCATAAATTTATGTTTACAGATCTTTTCCTGAGTATTTTTTTTGTATTATTTAATGCATTTTTTATTAATATTTATTTATTTTAGTTATTTATTTATTTTGTTTTATTTATTTATTTTTTTATACAAATTTCAGTCAAATGTGTGTGTAAATTAATGGTGTTCATTATTTCCCTTGACCTTCTTTAATGAAATTAGACATCTTTGGCATGTTTTTACCCAGAATTACAATTTCTCTCTCTCTCTCTCTCTCTCTCTCTCTCTCTCTCTCTCTCTCTCTCTCTCTCTCTCTCTCTCTCTCTCTCTCTCTCTCTCTCTCTCTCTCTCTCTCTCTCTCTCTCTCTCTCTCTCTGAAAGTCAGAACAATCCTGAGAATTGCTAAATAGAATGGGGAGGAGAGTACACAGAGCAGAGAGAGAGAGAGAGAGAGAGAGAGAGAGAGAGAGAGAGAGAGAGAGAAATGGAAGGAGGCATGATGGGTAGGCTAGATAGAGGGAGGGATGGAGGAGAGGGGGAGGAGGAATGCTAGAGGGACTGATCAAGTGGTGGCACTACTTGAATGGGTGTTTGTATTTGAATTGGAGGACAAAACTTGTTTGCCACCCTTTTCGAATAGGGAGTTGTTTTAATTTAAGGAAGTTCAAATCACGAGGTATGACTGTTTAGTAGAATGACTGTACATTACAAAAATGAATGGAGAACATTTGTGAGTGCATGAGGAATAGTAGTGTCCTGTGACCTCTGAGGGAGGCACCACACATCTATAGTCTCACACAGGTGTGGGGGAATCGGGTATGGTAGGGGGAGAATTCTTTCTATGAAGGAGGTGCGTTCTAAACCAAACTGTACAAGTTTGTGCAACTAATCCTCATAAAGTGAAGGCAGGAGTAGTTTCTCTTCTCTGTTAGGGGGCTACAAGAGTGGTGTGAATGTGAAAGTTGTGTGCCTTGTCTTGGCTACCCTCTTTTGGGGGAGACCACCTTGGTATATGTATATGGGTATGTATGTATGTAATGTATGTATTAATATCCTGGTAAGAAATCAAGGGTTCACTTATACTCAAGATAGACATATACCGTATTTTATGGCTTACAAGACACTTTTTTTCCCCCAAAAAAATACCCTGAAAAATACTTGTGCATCTTTTAAGACAAATGTAAGGCAATACCCAGGCTCAAGTGAGCTTGGACAGTCATTTAATTGGCTTGACTCATAGGGATGTGGATTTATGTGTTGAGTCATTACACTATGATGCTAGCTTAAGTAGCTATTTAATTCAGCCTTTTATATGATGTAACCTCAGTTCTTTGCTTTACAAGTATTTCTAATACCATATATCTTCCTGGAGACTCTGCTGATGAAAGTTTAGAGCTTTTACATGAATCCAGCAGTGACGAGTTCTTAGGATATGAGGAATAAAATTTCTTTGATTGTTTTACATTTTTACATTTATATTTTTAAAACTTTTAATTAATTTTTATGAAAATAAAACTACCCTTAGACAATGAAAGATTTATTGTATATTTACTACTCACCAACTAAATCAGATGAGTGATTAATGTGAACAATATGTGCCGCCAGTATATGGGGGATGCACTGCTTCACTGTATGTATTTACTTATAGTAGTTTTATCTACATAGTTGTAAATTTGTATTGAATGCTCCAGCAAATGTGTGATGGGTGTTGAGACAATAGATAGTTTATGAAAAGGTTAGACAAATTCATAGATAACGATGATAGATGGTCAAATGTAGGTTTACAGGAGCTGCCTTGTGTAGGTCAACCAGCCTCTTGTAGACTCCTTGCTTCTTGTGTTTTTATTGCTTTTTGTGTTTTTATGTTCAGTGGTCAGGTATATGGTGAATGTGTTCTTGTATGAGAATGACTTTTTTCTTAGAAATTTCTTTCCAGTGCTAGGATGCGTATTCCAAGATGCAGCGTCTTGTAAGCCATAAAATACGGTACTTGGGGAAATACAGTAAATGCAATGAAAGTAAAGTGTTTGAGGGGTGTGTGAAGTAATATGAATGGACAGAATAGGAAATGAGAAGGTAAGAAGAACTGGTGTGTTAAGAGAGTTGACTAGACAGGCAAATCAGTGTTTTGGTCTTGAGGAATGTAGGTCAGAAAACAAATAGAAAAAATAATGAGATCGATGTGCACAATGGAAATTTAAGTGCTTGCTCGGAGTAAATGAACTGTGTGAAGAGAGCACTGACTGAGAAAGGAATGATCGATCAACTAGCCTGAGGTATTATGCGTGATAGGGATAAATAGAGAGCAACACTGGTGAGTGTATGAAAATTATGTGGTCTCATTGATCTCTGGGAAGGGGTGTGGGCACAATTTGCAGGTCAGTCCCATTGCTGTATGGACCTAGTTAGCATGTGGGGCACTTCAAAGGAAGTAGC
The DNA here is from genome assembly GCF_035594125.1 of Scylla paramamosain. Lineage (NCBI taxonomy): Eukaryota > Metazoa > Arthropoda > Malacostraca > Decapoda > Portunidae > Scylla > Scylla paramamosain. Next base: position 13,848,248 of record NC_087154.1, read on the forward strand.
CTGCATTTGCTATTATCTCAGGAATGGAGTTGCGCAAAGTAGAGAACAGTCTCATGATGAAGGGGCAGTGTATGCTGTCAGGCCTTACTATGGATATATTTGGCCTTCTGTCCTCTGCCTAAGCTCCTTGGGTGTAGTGTGATGGTCTACAAGACTATCCCTTTCCACCAGGGGCCAACGAATTAAAAAAAATAAATAAATAATAGATAAATAAATAAATAAAAATAATACAGTGAAATTGGGTCAGACATGCTAACTTGGAAGCAGTAGATATGTCTCCTGAAGCATGATGCATTATGCAACATGCACAGACATTGAGGATGAAGCTGTCTAAACTGCTATTATAGAGGAGCTAATAGATCATGATGACATGGACAAATTCTATTTTATTCCACCATATAAAGCCTTAGGTCTGTCATCATCAGATGTATGCAGAGTATGTTACATAGAAATAGACTAAGATGTAAGATTTTTCAAGCCTAATCAAGTAGCTAGAGTACAGTAGTCTGATTAGAGTTTCATAAACTCTTGTGTAAGTCATCTGCATAAAATTAATTTATGTCTTAAGCCCTTTCCCATCTACTTTCACTCAGTCACTCTACCACAAACCCTCCACCTGCTGGCAAGATTTACGTACTTTGTACTGATTTATGTTTACATATAGTGAAGACATTCTTAGGTAAATATTTTGAATTTTATGATGTGCAGTATAGGATTCATTTAGAATCACACTTTTTAACAGTGTACTCTTTAATGTGTATATGCAAAATTACTTTTTTTTTTTACTTGTACCTCTGTACAATGATATATTTTTGGACTTGGTAATGAAACTAAGAACTGGTATATTATGGTTATTTTTTACATGATTTTCAGGAGGATGGCACACCACCTGATTTACCTGAAGGATTTTATACATTACCAGGCCTTGAACCAGGAACTTATACTTTACGCAAACGCAGATACCGCAACATCAAGACCCTTGGTAAATATTTTTAATGTGATATAAAGTGTGTTCCACTTTTACTAATCTCACCAATTCTGTATACAAAAATGCAGAAGTGTTCATTTTGTAATTTTCCTGTCTGTGTTTTTCTTTAAGTGTTAAACATAATATATATATATATATATATATATATATATATATATATATATATATATATATATATATATATATATATATATATATATATATAGGAGGAGGCAGTAGGTACCTGCCAAAACGATAATTATTTCCAGTGAGGTCTAAAGCACTGGATCAGGAGGTACTGTGAACTTAACATTAAACCCAGCTGTGACCCCTCTGAATGTTTCCCTTTGTGTCTCACAACACAAGCAGGCAGTCACAGCCTGCCTTCTAAAGACAACTTTCTTCCTCCACACAAAACTACAAGTACCTAATAACACACACCCTTCACTCAAAATTTCATAATTCATGGTGACTCCTACACCAGCCTTGGAGTCCCCATCTGGGGAAGGGACCACAAGTGTCCCCGGGTCAGACTGCCCTTCTGATGACGACCCTAAGTGTCTTGACACCCCCTCAATTTTTTCTTCATTAACTTCTGCAACATTCATGGTCTAAGATCTAATTTTCAGTCTGTAGAACACCATCTCTCCTCTTCTAAACCTCATCTTCTTTTCTTCACTGAAACTCAGGTGTCTGAGGCAACTGACAGTAGCCCATTTTCTGTTCCCTCCTACTTTCTCTATCCTCATTTTCAATCCAAAGCTGGATGTTGTATTTATGTGCGCAACAACATAACCTGCTCTCGTGCCCATGCTCTTGAATCTTCTGAGTTTTCCACCATCTGGCTACAACTACAGAGTCACTCTCAAACTAAATTTATCTGTGCTGTATACCTCTCACCTAACTTCTCTGACTATAAAAAATTCTTTGACTACTTAACTTCCCTATTGTGGAGATCTCCATGCTTGGAAACTCCAAAGTTCACCACCAGCTTTGGCTTTCCACTCCCTTCACTGACCATCTTGGTGAACTAGCCTTCAACTTTGTTATCCTCCACAACCTAGAGCAGTTGGGGCAACACCCTACTCGTATTCCTGACCATCTTGGAGATACGCCCAACATTCTTGACCTTTTCCTGACTTCTAATCCTTCTGCTTATGCTGTCACCCCTCTTCTCCATTGGGTTCCTCTGACCAGTCTCATATCTGTATCTTGTCCTATCTATCCAATCCCTCCTCAGGATCTCCCTAAGCAAAGGTGCTAGTTGGGGGGACCTGAGGAGGTATTTTGCCGATTTTCCTTAGAATGACTACTGCTTCCATGTCAGAGACCCGTCTTTGTGTGCCGAGTGCATAACAGAGGTGATAGTGTCTGGCGTGGAGGTGTACATTCCTCACTCTTTTTCTTGACCTAAATCTTCCAAACCTTGGTTTAACACAGATTGTTCTTGTGCTATACATGATAGGGAGGTGGCCCACAGGAGGTACTTAAGCTTTCCATCACCAGAATCTCATGCACATTATATTTCTGTCCCCCTTTCCTCCATCCTCTGACTACTTCATGCTACCTATTAAAATTCTTCGCAATGATGTTTTCCATGCCCTTGCTGGCATAAACCCTCAGAAGGTTTATGGACCTGATGGGGTCCCTACTATTCTCTGAAACTGTGCCTCCATGCTTGCACCTTGCCTAATCAAACGCTTTCAGCTCTGTCTATCAATATCTACCTTTCCTTTTTGCTGGAAGTTTGCCTACATTCAGCTTGTTCCTAAAAAGGGTGACCATTCTAATCCCTCAGACTACCATCTTATTGCTTTAATTTCCTGCCTGTTTTTTAATCTATCCTCAACAGGAAGATTCTTAAACATCTATCACTTCACAACCTTCTATCTTATCGCCAGTATGGGTTCCATAAAGGCCGCTCTACTGGTGATATTCTGGCTTTCCTTACTGAGTCTTGGTCATCCTCTTTTAGAGATTTTGAAGAAACTTTTGTTGTTGCCTTGGACATATCAAAAGCTTTTGATAGAGTCTGGCACAAAGCTTTGATTTCTAAACTACCCTCCTACGGCTTCTATTCTTCTCTCTGTAACTTCATCTCAGGTTTCCTTTCTGACCGTTCTATTGCTGCTGTGGCGGACAGTCACTGTTCTTCTCCAAAATCTATTAACAGTGGTGTTCCTCAGAGTTCTGTCCTGTCACCCACTCTCTTATTATTCATAAATGACCTAAACCAAACTTCTTGGCCTATCCACTCCTTTGCTGATGATACCACCCTGCACTTTCCACATCTTTTCATAGATGTCCAACCCTTCAGGAAGTAAACATTTCACGCAGGGAAGCCACAGAATGCTTGACTTCTGATCTTTCTAAAATTTCTGATTGGGGCAGAGCGAACTTGGTATTCAATGCCTCAAAAATTCAATTCCTCCATCTATCAACTCGACACAACCTTCCAGACAACTATCCCCTCTTCTTCAATGACACAACTGTCCCCCTCTTCTACACTGAACATCCTCGGTCTGTCCTTTACTTATAATCTAAACTGGAAACTTCACATCTCATCTCTAGCTAAAACAGCTTCTATGAAGTTAGGCATTCTGAGACATCTCCACCAGTTTTTCTCATCCCCCCAGCTGCTAACTCTGTACAAGGGCCTTATCTGTCCATGTATGGAGTATGCTTCACATGCCTGGGGGATTCCACTCTTACTGCTTTTCTAGACAGGGTGGAATCAAAAGCTTTTTGTCTCATCAACTCCTCTCCTCTAACTGACTGTCTTCAGCCTCTCTCTCATTGCCGCAGTGTTGCATCTCTAGCTGTCTTCTACCGCTATTTTCATGCTAACTGCTCTTCTGATCTTGCTAACTGCATGCCTCCCCTCTTCCCATGGTTTTGCTGCACAAGACCTTCTTTCTCTCACCTCTATTCTATCCACCTCTCTAATCCAAGAGTTAACCAGTATTCTCAATCATTCATCCCTTTCTCTGGTAAACTTTGGAACTCCCTGCCTGCTTCTGTATTTCCACCTTCCTATGACTTGAATTCCTTCAAGAGGGAGGTTTCAAGACACTTTTCCTTCAATTTTTGACTACTGCTTTGGATTCTTTTCTGGGACTAGCATCTCTGGGCTACTGGATTTGGTCAGTGTCCCTCCATATATATATATATATATATATATATATATATATATATATATATATATATATATATATATATATATATAACAGTGAAATTGGTTCAGACATGCTGACTTGGAAGCAATAGATATGTCTCCTGAAGCATGATGCATAATGCATTCCAGAAAATTTTTAGTACTAATCCCTCTCTCTCTTTATATATATATATATATATATATATATATATATATATATATATATATATATATATATATATATATATATATATATATATAAAATAACAGTGAAATTGGGTCAGACATGCCAACTTGGAAGCAATAGATATGTCTCCTGAAGCATGATGCATGATGCATTCCAGAAAGTTTCTAGTCCTCTATATATATATATATATATATATATATATATATATATATATATATATATATATATATATATATATATATATATATATATATATATATATATATATATATATATATATATATATATATATATATATATTTTTTTCCCCACTTGTTGCATCCTCTATGCAACTTTGATAATTTATTATATCAAATGGTATTTACAGATTTTTTTTTTTTTTTTTTTTTTTTTTTTCTTCATGAAAGCATGTCATGGAAATTTGATTCTCTCTCTCTCTCTCTCTCTCTCTCTCTCTCTCTCTCTCTCTCTCTCTCTCTCTCTCTCTCTCTCTCTCTCTCTCTCTCTCTCTCTCTCTCTCTCTCTCTCTCTCTCTCTCTCTCTCTCTCTCTCTCTCTCTCTCTCTCTCTCTCTCTCTCTCTCTCTCTGTGTGTGTGTGTGTGTGTGTGTGTGTGTGTGTGTGTGTGTGTGTGTGAGACATGGAATAGTAGAAACTGCATGTCATATCACCTGTGGCACAAATAATAACAAGATGTTTCTAATTTCCAACTTTATTTGTTTCTGATTTCAAACTTTATCTGAAGACAATTGTATGATTTTTCCTTCATTTTGATTCTATACATGTATGGCATGCAGACAGACTTCATCTTCAAATATAATGCATATATTCCCAATTCAAGCACCTAGATGTTCACATTCTCTAAAACTGCAAAACACTCATTGACATAGTTTCAGAAAGTTATTAGTACTAATCCCCCTCACTTCTAGGCTCATATTAACTCACAAACACTCATAGTTCTTGTCCCAATTTTTCTCTCATTTACATCAATCGTAATGAAGCTTTCTTCCATTCAAACACACTCTTGCTGCACTTTGGGCTCAAGACTTTCTCTCACCTTTCAAAATTTATATTCAATCCTCCCCTTCATCTCCATTTCACACACAGTTCTCTCTCTCTCTCTCTCTCTCTCTCTCTCTCTCTCTCTCTCTCTCTCTCTCTCTCTCTCTCTCTCTCTCTCTCTCTCTCTCTCTCTCTCTCTCTCTCTCTCTCTCTCTCTCTCTCTCTCTCTCTCTCTCGTAGAAGAGGCTCCGATTAAGGGCAATAAAGGCCCACTGAGATGCCGGTCCCTGAACAGAGTCAAAAGCAGTAGTCAGAAATTACAGGACAAGTGTCTTGAAACCTCCCTCTTTAAAGAGCTCAACTCAGGGAGGTGGAAATACAGAAGCAGCCAGGGAGTTGCAGAATTTACTAGAGAAAGGGATGGATGATTGAGAATACTGGTTAACTTTTGCATTAGATAGGTGAACAGAATAGGGGTGAGAGAAAGAAGAAAGTCTTGTGCAGCGAGGCTGTGGGAGGAGGGGAGGCATGCAATTAGCAAGATGAGAAGAGGAATTGGCATGAAAATAGCAGAACATAGCAAGAGATGTAATATTGCAGCAGTGAGAAAGAGGCTGAATAGAGTCAGAAGAGAGGAGTTAAGGTGAAAAGCTTTTGATTACACCCTGTCTAAAAGAGCAGTATGAGTGAACCCTCCCATGCATGTGAAGCATATTCCAAACATGGGTGGATAAGGCTCCTATACAGAGTTAACAGCTGGGGTGGATGAAAAAAACTGGTGGAGAGAAATTCAGAATGCCTAATTTCATTAAAGCTCTTTTAGCTAGAGATGTGATGTGATGTTTCCAGTTTAGATTATAGGTAAAGGACAGACTGAGGATGTTCACTGTAAGAGAAGGGAACAGCTGAGTGTCACTGAAGAAGAGTGGATAATTGTGTGGAATGTTGTGTCAAGTTGATAGATGGAGGATTGAGTTTTTGAGGCACTGAACAACACTAAGTTTGCTCTGCACCACTCAGAAATTTTAGAGGTCAGAAGTCAGGCGTTCTGTGGCTTCCCTGCATGAGTTGTTTATTTCATGATGTGTTGGATGTCTACAGAAAGACATGAAAAGTGCAGGGTGGTATCATCAGTGTAAGAGTGGATAGGACAAGAAATTTGGTTTGCAAGATTATTGATGAATAATAGGAAGGAAGCGAGTGACAGGACAGAACCCAGAGGAACAACACTGTTAATAGGTTTAGAAGAAGAACAGTGACCATCTATTACAGCAGCAATAGAAAAGTCAGAAAGGAAACTTGAGATGAAGTTACAGAGAGAAGTATAGAAGCTATAGGAGGATAGTTTGAAAATTAAAGCTTTGTGGTAGACTTTATCTAAAGCATTTGATAAGGCAACAGCAAAAGTTCCACTAAAATCTCTAAAAGAGGATGACTATTATTCAGTAAGGAAAGCCAGAAGATCACCGGTAGAGCATCCTTTACAGAACCCATAGTGGCAATCAGATAGAAGATTGTGAAGTGATGGATGTTTAAGAATCTTTCTGTTGAGGTTATATTCAAAAACTTTAGATAGGCAGGAAATTAAAGCAATAGGACGTAGTTTGAGATTAGAATGGTCACCCTTTTTAGGAACAGGCTGAATGTAGGCAAACTTCTAACGAGAAGGAAAAGTAGATGTTGATGGAAAGAATTGAAAGAGTTTGACTAGGCAAGGTGCAAGCACAGAGGCACAGTTTTGGAGAACAATAGCAGGCACATCAGGTCCATAAGCCTTCTGAGGGTTTAGGCCAACGAGAGCATGGAAAACATCACTGGGAAGGATCTTAATGTGTAGCATGTAGTCAGAGGATGGAGGAGAGAGAGGAGCAATCTCTGAATCATCCTAGTTAGAAATTTTAGCAAAGGTTTGAGCAAAGAGTTCAGCTTTAGAAATAGAAAAGGTGGCAGTGGTGTCATTAGGCTGAAAAAGGAAAGTAAAAGTGAAGAAGCAAAGTTATTGGAGATGTTTTTGACTAAGTGCCAAAAGTTATGAGGGGAGTTGGATCTTGTAAGATTTTGACACTTTCTTTTAATGAAGGAGTTTTTTTTGGCTAGTTGGAGGACAGAATTGTCATGATTCCATGCAGAAATATGAAGTGCATGAGACTCTGGTGATGGAAAGCTCAAGTACCTTTTGTGGGCCACCTCTCTATCATGTATAACACAAGAACAGGTTGTGTTAAACCAAAGTTTGGAAGGTTTAGGTTGAGAGAAAGAGGGAGAAATGTACATCTCCATGCCAGACACTATCACCTCTGTTATGTGCTCAGCACACGGAGATGAGTCTCTTGACAAGGAAGCAGTATTCATTCCAAGGAAAATTGGCATAATACCTCCTCAGGTCCTGCCAGTTAGTAGAGGCAAAACATCAGAGACACCTTCACTTTGGGGGATCCTGAGGAGGAACTTCACATTCCTTTCTCTTTCATTTTCACATGTATAATTTTACTATTCATTAATCAAATCAACAGGGTTTGCAGATATGTTAATTTCCCTCCACCTTTTTTTTTTCATATATATTTTATAGCATGGAAGAAATATGTATGAATGTATTTCAAACAATGTATCCCAGGGCAAGCTATCTTTTTCCTTTGAGATTGCATTACAGACCTCATGACCAGTGAGATTTTCACATCTTTATGCTTAACATTTATGTACCAGGCTGGTATCTCCACAATAGGTGTAGTTGAAGCAAAATGCCCACACAAACAGGGTGATGTACCACCACATATATTTTGATTATTTTGCAGTTGGGAATATAAATAAGTATAACTGTATTTTTAACATTGATTTAAAGTAGTTCACAATATTATGTTGCATGATCATTCACTTTTATATTATATAGTACTTAATCACTTACCATGATTAACCTTACCAGGCATTGGAGGTTTTCAAGTGCGAGCTCGAGGTAAAAAAGATGAAGAGAAGGCCAGGGAGGAAGCACTTCTGGATCCTCAGGTTTTGGAGCTAAGAAGAAAGAGAAGTAATTGGAGGACCAAAAAAAAGATCAAGCTCTTGGAGAAGTTTCCATCTTACATACAGGTTAGGAGCATAATTAATTCTGGATATAAGATGGTAATTCATTTGGTGATGTCACCACTACCACCACTTACCCATATGCAGTGACAGCTATCCAACTCCTTACCTACTTCTGTTTTTAAAAACGTCAACTTACTGTCTATAAGGTTCACTTTCTAGTTTTTATTGTAAAGTAAGCTACTTTTCTCTATAGAGGTATCAGAGGCCTTTGCAGGCTAGCCACAAGATTGTATGTTACTGGTGCCTACAGTGTGTGTGTGTGTGTGTTGCAAGAACTTTGAGTATTAGGTGGGATGCAAGTCAAAACCTTGGTAAGTTTTGGTTAAACTGAGCTACTGTCTTGCCAAGATAGAGGGCAGGGCTGTATGGTTATTGGAGTGGCAGCCTATGAGAAGTGCAACAGAGGCAAGTATGTGCATTGTGTGGTGATCTGAAAGGAAATATAGTTTGAACATTGAGGATTACATAAAGGAAAGTTCAGGTGTGATTGAGAAGGGCATAGCTGAGTAAATCATTTGTTTGTCATTTGACCATTTGAGTCAGGGCAGGTGTCAATTGTGGGTATGTTTATGGTTGGCCCATAACATTTTTTTGAAAATTTTTCCTACTTTGTTTCTGTCTTGAGATCATACTTTAATTGACTAAGACCATGTTACATGGTGTATAGTTTCCATTGAAATGGTGGCTGGCAACAATACATGTTTAGGATTAATGTGATTGTTCACATTTTTTTAAATACAGACAAAAAATATATTTTGATTATATATTAGATATATTAATGTTGTATTAGTGATAAGGAAAATTCTCTGAAAAGAGTTGAGGAAAATTGGAGATATCACAGGTTGTAGTTCATGGTCTCAGCTGCCAGGTGTCCATAGTGTCATATCTCAGGAATGTGGATAAAATGTTAAGAGTAACTAGTAATTAAAAAAAAAATTTTTCTCATTTATGAGTTGATGCTTTACTTCACTGAGGTTTTCATTATCCAGAGAATATGAACTGCAACATTTAGAAAATCATATAAGAAATCCCCATATAGGGCCCTGTTACACATTGTAGGAAAGATAATGCATTCACCAAGAAACTATACTTAAGATGTGTCCACACTAAGCCTCATGCTACACTACATGAGACAGCATTTAGGAGGGGGTCAGGGGAGTAAACATCTACACTAGTAGGGAACATTGCACAGCGCATTGCCACACTAGCAGCCATGTGAACTGCTGAAATGAGTATTGTATCGTATGCTAATACACACACTCACACATGCGTGCACACACACACACACACACACATTAACAAATGAAGAAGACTGTGAAGCTTTGAATCAAGACTTATTTAAGATAAATGAATGGTTGTTGAGGTGGAACATTGAGTTTAATGCCAAGAAGTGTAGTGTGGTGAAGTTTGCAAAAAGTGCAAGAAGAACAGAAGGCAACTACTATTTGGGAATTGAGAAGATTACTATAAGAACAGAAGAAAAGATCTGGGAGTAACCATTTCCAATAAACTTGATTGAGAAGCATATAAACAAAATCACTGGAGAAACATCAAGATGACATTCACCTATATTGATGAAGATATGATAAAAAAATGATAACAACAATGATATGTCCAAGATTGGAGTACACAGCATTAGTGTGGTCACCAAGTTTGAAGAAAGATATTGGAAAGCTAGAAAAAATTCAGAGAGCTGCAACTAAAATCCCTACAAGCATAAGAGGGTTTAGTCATGAAGAGAGGTTGAAGACATTGGGCCTGACTGTACTGGGAAAAAGGAGAGAACGAGGTGATTTGATAGCACCATATAGAATAATGGAAGAGATGGAAAAGTTGGACAAGGATGACCTTGTGATGCCAGATACGAAAGGTACCATAGGACATGGAAGGAAATTGAAGAGGAGTGTTTGCAGAAGACATCAAAAAACATATCTTTCCCCACAGAAGCATAGCAGTGTGGAATGAACTTACTGATGAGACTGTGTGTGCCAAGACAGTCTTTAAATTTAAAGAATTTAGATAAAAGTAAAAATGGAGATGGGACAACATGAGCTTAGTGGGGCTTTTATCCCGTATCTCACAACTAGGTAAATACACCATGGCCAAGCATCTAATTTTTCATTAATATTCTTACCAAGTTGAAAAGAAGAGGGAAGAGAGGGTAGGAATAAGAGGAGGAAGAGGAAAAACATAAAAAGTATGTGTATTTACCTAGTTGTAATTTACTGGGCCTGAGCAATGCTTATGTGGTCCCATCTACACTTGTCCAGTTTTTCCTTAATGTTACGTGCATTCATTGCCAATACTACATTCTCACTTGGCTTGTTCCAAACTTCTATATTTCTTTGTGGGGAACTATATTTCTTTGATATTCAGGCATCTTCCTTTTTCATAGTTTTTTTGCTGTGGCCTCGTGTATCTGGCTTTTTTTTTTTTTTTTTTTTTTTTTTTTTTTTTTTTTTTTTTTCTCTTAGCAGTAGTTTCTCATTATCAGTTTCTTCCACTCCATTCCACAGTTTATAAGTCAGTATTAAGTCTCCCATTTCTCTTCTTTGTTCCAATATTGGCAGGTTCATTTCCTTTAACTTGTCTTAAGATAATTCTTCTAGTGTGTGTGTGTGTGTTTTCATAGTGGTTTGGCCTAAGCCGGGTTTGGGGATCATGGGTTTGCACCCTTCAGCTACACGTCTCCCATTTCTCTTCTTTGTTCCAATATTGGCAGGTTCATTTCCTTTAACTTGTCTTAAGATAATTCTTCTAGTGTGTGTGTGTGTGTGTGTTTTCATAGTGGTTTGGCCTAAGCCAGGTTTGGGGATCATGGGTTTGCACCCTTCAGCTACACGCTGCAGCAGGTGCCAGGCCGCCACCCCGAGAGGTGGGACACAACCCCCAGCTAACACCCGGTACCCATTTGCTGCTGGGTGAAAAGGGCACGGGTGTGAGGAGATCGCCTATCCTTCTCCACTCTGTGTGTGTGTGTGTGTGTGTGTGTGTGTGTGTGTGTGTGTGTGTGTGTGTGTGTGTGTGTTATGACCAGGTTTAACCCCTTTCACAGTTGATGGTCCCAATGTTCCAGTCAAATGTACCATCAATTACATCATTGACTGAGTTTACCCCCATGATTCTGCCCTACCACTTGACATCCCTGAAATTTCAGTACACCGACTCCTTGAATGCTGCACCATGGAAGCCCTTTTCACCTGCCCTTGGGGCAATAAGTATCACCAGATTGATGATGTAGCCATGGGTTCTCCTTTGGGGGTGCATATGACCAACTTCTTTATAGGTTGTGTGGAGGTAGAAATCTTCAAGAAAAACCGAGAAACCTATATATGTAGATGACGTATTTATCAAGAGCAGGAATAATGATGGCATCGTACACCTCAGGCGTTGCCTTGAATAAATCTTTGGTCTTGCCTTTACCATAGAGCACAGCATAAATGGTGCCATGCTCTTCCTTGATGTCCTCATGAAACAGCAGCAAGAATCCTTTAATACAGAAGTATACACCAAGCCCACTAATCCTTGACACTGCCTTAATGGAAGGAGCGAATGTCCTGACAGATACAACGACTCTACCATTGGTACGTACATCAGCAGGGCACTCATACACTGCAGCACTTGGCAGATGTAATATCACATTTCTGCCATCCTTGAATCAGTCTCATCTATTCCCTCTACTTCCCAAGAGCATGATTCATCAAGCTTCCACATAATAACATCATTATTAGCAAAAAAGAAAAGAAAAAGAAAAAAAAGGAGGAGGAGGAGGAAGACCAGACACTGGAAATTAAATGTTTATAACAAGTCAATGGAGAGTGGCAATAGTTCAAAAGCACCCAAATGTTTGGTCATACTCAGTGTTCTTTCATTATCTAAATACTACACAGGGTTGCAAACATTATTATGCAAGCCCCAATAACAACATCAAATGGCTCTTTTACAATGCCTTTTTTCCCCTTTTCTCCATATTTCAGAAATATTTGAGTGTGACCACTCAATCACCCAAACAAAATAAACAGATTCCCGAAGTTTCAAGACAGTCTAGCTGTTTTTTTTTTTTTAGTGAACATTTTAACCCTTAATGCAGGGGTGTCAACAATAATTGACACCCAGTGCCTGGGCTCAAACTACAGGTGTCAATTATAGTTGACAAGGCATTTTTTGAATGAGCGCACAGTCAAATTAAATTAATTTGTCCTGAAGTAGAGTAAGCATATTGTTTTCTTTCAAACAATACCCACCCATGCTCCCTTGACTAAGTACTGGTCAGGCTATGCATTGTGCTAGCTATGAGATGATGCCCACTAGAGTTCCCACCTCTTCTGACTTTGATATGATGTCTGCTAGACATCCCACCTCTTCTTCCACTTCCTGTCAATTTGATCTGCAAAATGGGGCCCTTTGACCTCAACACTTGTCAAGAACACCAGGAAGTTCTTGATAATTTATGAAATTGTAGATAACTAGAGAAGACAGTCAAGCATCATAATGGGTAGAGACACGGATACCATACTGAGTGACTGCAGCGGTGAGGGATATGAGATTGATAGTGACAGCAGTGCTACTGTTGCTTCTCCAGAACCTGTTTATGTGGGGAAGGGAGAAAGATCCTCTAATAAAGAAGGTCAATTCTATGGCAAGAATGAGCAAAGGAGGGTTGTGTCAGATTCACCATTTTCAACCATCAGTGGTGCAAATCCAGCACAACACACTACACACCTCTTCCCCTCTAGCTCTCCAAGCTGTTTTATACTCTTCTGAATCATCTTCATGCCCAAAACCAACATAGCACAAAGAGGGAAGAACATGAAGAGGAGAAAGCATGCAACATGGTCATGGGAGGGAAAAATTACATTGTATCACGTCTGCCTTATTGCCAGCACTCAGCCTTACCGCCGCCACCACCATCACCACCACCACAGACCCCACTTCTGTGACCACCACCACTGGTACATCTGTTACCATCACTGCCATAGCCTCCACATCTTACATTAGAAAGAAACAATCTCCCAGCACTTAGTCAGATGTGTCTGGGAAGCAAAAGGAATTACCAATTGGACAAGGGAGGAAGCGTGTGAGGAAGGTAACAGGCTCTGTCACCGCCTGAGACAGTGTTTACAATGCAGCAAATGACATAACAGTCAGTTTATAGCAACTTGTGAAAGTTGTATGCTGTGTGCTCTGGAAAACAACAAAAGTGATACTGTTTTCTGTTTTTTTCATTTTTCCTTTTGCTACACAGTGTAAATGCAGTATTTTAACATGAATGCTAGCTCACTGCTAAGTTTGGTAAATAATGCTAACCAGTGACTTGTACAATACAATGGAAGTTTAAGTGTTTTCTGGGTGTGTTTCACAAAAAAATGTATAAAAGTGATGTTTTTTCATTACTAAAACCATTGACAGGAAGTCCACTATGGGAGGACAACTGTCTATAATAGTCTGTTTTCAGTGATCCTCCTTCATTATTCTTTACTTGTTCTACCAATGGCTGTATAGTTTTCATATAATGTTCAAAGAACAGGTAAGGGCATGTACTTAACAATTATACTTCATTCAGCCATGTGAGTTGAGTAGGAGTGAAAATAGAGGTTGAAGTGAGGTAGGCTTTTGTTTGAATATGCCCATGTGGGAGAGCACACACAGCAAAAAACAACCCCACACTTTAAGGGTTAATGTACAAAAATAACTTTAGAGCTTCTGGCTCATAAAGCTCTGATGTAAGCAATTTCCAGCTGCATGTTCTAATATACATGTATTTCACATATTACTACATAATGCAATAATACCCAGCCAAAATATGATAAAATAAACTTTTGAAAAAATAAGTGAATAACCAGTTAGAAATAAATAACCACTAATGGGGAGAGTAGTAAACTTCATCAACCTGGTACACTGTTGACCTGTTAGTTTTTTCTTCCTTGATGTTGAAAATTATTGGACACTTTCTTGTCTTTAGCAACCCTTACTAATGTTTTCTTTTTTACTGACTTTTGATTATTTTGCTTGTCTTAACAGTTGTTCCTGTAGAATTTTTCTCAAGATATTCCCCCCACTTTTTACTATTTTTGTTTATTGCATATTTGTAATTTTCATGGTTTGCATGTGGAGGGGATGGAGATTATTTTAGCTGCTCATCCTCATTGATGAGGATATTCATATGGTCTTTTTGATGTGGTAGGTAGTTTATAGTTTATCCTAAGATTTCTCAAAACTATTATTAGCAAATACTATATTTTATGTGAGGTAATCTGATTTATATTTATTCAATGCTAATCTGCTCATATTTAAAGTCCTATTGTGTTGGCATTTTTGTGATATGAATTATCAATATGACTAATTTTGCTTACCTTATCTTTCAGGAGGCATTTTTTGGTAGGAATTTGATGGATACAAGCAACCTTGAGGAAGAAATGAAGCAAATAAGTGGTTTGGATGAAGAAATAGATGAGGATGTACTGGAGATGCAGAAAGCAAAATCAGCAATAACACTTTCAAAGGTTAGAAATTTTTATAATTTTCAAATAACAAGACTCTTAAGTGAATCAGAATTATATACAATTCAGTAGGAAATAATAGGGAAGTGCTATGTGTAGTGAAGGAGATGGAAACTAGGAAAGTTTCAGATTTGGATGGAAGTGCAGTCAAATGTTAAGAGTATTGGTGTGGCTTGTTCATTGATCAGTAAAGTTCTTAAATGCATATTTTGTGAACCATTTGGTATGTGCACGTGTATTTCTCGTGTAAGGTAAAGGAGATAATAGAAATACGGTCATTTCAGAGGTATATTAATTTTCTCACTTGCTTTCTTCCCAAGATATAGCACTAAACTTGAAGATCATGAAACTCTGGGTATTGGAAACACTGGAAAAACATTGTTTTTTTCCAGCTGCATGGCATAGAACTGTGTGAATGTGTGTGTTTTGTCATATTTGGTGTGATGCAGCAGTGCAGCCCCACCACATATCACCAAACTGTGTGAGTACATGTGTTTTGTAATCACATTCGATGTGATGCAGCATTGTGGCAGTGCAGTGCCACACCATTAGAACTATGTGAGTGTGTGTGTGTATTGCAGTATTGCAACAGTGCAGTGCCACAGCTTCTAGAACTGTAAATGGTGTATTTTCTCCTCATATCAAGCCTGATGTAGCAGTGCATCATTGCAGCACCATTGCTCCTAGAACTGTGTGAATATATATATTTTGTTCTCACATCCATCATGACACAGTAGTCTGGCAATACAGTGCCACAACAGTATGATGTGATGTTGTGTGATAGATGCAGCTGTACTGCAGGAATGAGACATCTCATTTGTTTGAGTGGGTTTTCACAATATAGTGTGACATTGGCCTTTCTCTCTCCCATCTCACATACAAGCTGCTGTGAATATATTATCATGGCAAACAAATAGTGTATCCACATACCTAATTAGTGCATAGAAATAAGTGTTCAATACAAAGCACACATATTTATTTTTACTTCCTGTGACACCAGTTGTAGAGAGGGTGCAACTCAAGGAGATTATGCACAAAAGATGATGAGAATTTAGGATTCACTGAAACTTGAGGATCACAAAACTCAGATACCATGAAATTTGGTGGGGTACTGTTGGTATATATTCTTAGCTATTCCCTAGACCAGAAATCCTGCACCACCATGAGTTTCTCAACCTATATTTAGCATCTGGTGCAGTGGAAGTGTGTGGCTGCTATTCTGTGCTCGCTCCTTCAAGCCCCACTCAGGCTTAAGTCTTTTCACCCATCTAATGTCACTGCCCCTTTGAGCAAGGGATGATGTGTAAGGACAGGAGGGTTGAATCAGTCAGGTTGACTTCCTCTTGATGCAGCCATATCCTAGACTGATTCAGTCCTCAAGTGGGTGAAGAGAGGCTCTGGGATACCCATCATGCATGTGACAGGTGGTTTATGTGATTACACTTTCCCATCACTCTTTCACCCATTAGTGACCTTTAAACCTGTAATAACTCACTCAGGCACCAGAAATCACTGACTCCACTCACAAGCTACTCACACACACACGAGCAGTCAAGCTGGAAGGATACACGGGTAGCAGCTCTGCAATCACCAAGATAAGCCAGTTGTGGTGTAGGGAGTTTGGAGCAGTACTGTTTCTGTCTCCATAATGAAATAGGAAAAAGGTAGAGGTGATTCTAAAAGTAGTTGAAAGGAAATTAGAAGAGAAAAATGGAACCGAACTGGTGGTTTATTTATGCCGAGCGAAAAGTTGGCGGCAGGAGAACACAACTTCTTGGGATTTTGCGTCAGTGACAGTGAGGTTAGCACATAACTATGGCAAAGAAGAGTGTTGGCCCAGGAAAGTGACATGGAAAAACTAATGGAGAGATTCAGAGCTATGGAAGAGACCCAGGTAAGCCAAATTAAAGAATTGAAGGGATTGAGAGCTGAAAACATAGAGCTAAGAAATCAGTGTAGTGCTCTGCAGATAGAAATTCAGGAATGCAGTAAGAAAGTGGAAGGAAGTGCCAAAACTGTAGTGCAATTAAGTGAAAAGCAAGATGCATGGAAGAAGCTCCAAGGAGGAGATAAGGTAAAGTTCAAGAGGAAAGTAAATAAGTTGGAAAAACAAATGAGTGAGCAAGAAACCATACAGGGAGAGGCAGTAAACTTTGAGAAAATAATAGAAGAACAATTAAATGAGGCCAAAATAACACAAAAGGTGATAACGAGAGATAGTTGACAAAAAGAAATGTATAATTGTCTTTGGGGTTAAGGAAATTAAGGAAATCAACAAAGCAGTAAGAGAGAAACAGCTGAAAGAGATAGTAAACAAAGTGGTGGGAAAGGTACAAGAGGAGGGAAGATATCTGGTTAATGAAGTGGAAGAATACCACAGAGTAGGGAAATTCACTGGTGAAGGGCACAGACCAATAAGAATAAAATTTAAATCACAGAAGGAAGCTGAGGAGGCTCTGGCAGGGGCCTGGAGATTAGCTGAAGATGAGGTAACAAAAAACATATGGCTGAGAAGAGACTTAAATGAAACAGAAAGAAAAGAGTTAATTAAAATGAGGGAGGAAGTAAAGGCAAAAAACGAGGAGAGATCAGAAGAGCAGGAGATATTCTATTGGAGGGTGTTGGACATGAAAGTGAGGAAATGGTACCTGAACAGGAGGGAGAACAGGGAAACAAGTTAAGGACAAAGAAGGGCATTATGAAGGTAGCTTATACTAACATCTCATCTCATCTTGGGATTAAGGGAATTAAATGTTTACTTAGATTAAAGAGTCCAGATATAATGGGTCCCACAGAAATCAAATTATATGATGAGTTAGAGGTAAAGAACATTGGGCAAAATCAATACAATTTATGGAAAAGAAGTGGAACATATAAGAAAGGAGGAGGAATGATGTTTTTAGTTAAGAAAAGCTTAAAGGTGGTTGAAATAGAATATGACAATGGATTAGCAGAGGCAATAAAAATTGAAATGGAAAATACACAAGACAAAAAGAGGCAATACATAGTGATGTACGTACCACCAAAAACCATTGCCTGGTCAAATGAAGAATATGAAATAATGATAAAAGACACAGTGAACTGGATAGAGAAAGTTCTAAGTGATGATAAATTGATCATGATGGGAGACTTTAACTGTAAGGAGGTGTGTTGGGAACAGTGGTACACGGAAGGAACAGAATTATCTTGGGGAAATAAATTATTACAGCTGGCAATGGATAATATATTAACTCAATGGATAAAAGGTGATGCATGCTTTGGAAAAGATGGAGAAACATTAAGACTAGATCTGTTATTTAGTAAGGAACCAGAAATAATTGAAAATGTTCACAGGGTGTCGTTAGCCAAAAGTGACCACGCTACCATAGAATTCAATATAAATGAGGAAATAAAGAACCTAAGGAATGAAGAACACCATGCTGGGAGATTAAACTACTGTAAGGCAGACTTTGATAACATGAGGAAGTTTTTTCAGGTGGACAGATGGGATAGATTCCATAAGGCTACAGGGGTCCAAGAGAAGTGGGATGAATTTCTTAAAATATATAAAGGTGAAAAAAAAAAGTTTGTGCCTAAAAAGCAGACAGTAATAGCTGATGAAAAAGAGTGGTTTAATAAAAGATGCGAAGCAGTAAGGACAGAAGAGGATACATGGAAAAATGGAGGAAAAGTAAAAGAATTAACCTATGGAATAATTACAAGCAAGCAAGAAATGATTATGTGAAGATCCTGAGGGATGAACAAAGATAGTTTGAAAAAAGATATAATAGACAGGTATAAACATGAGCCCAAACTCTTCTATAGATATGTGAATAGTAAACTGAAAAGCAAAGTGAGTATAGGAAAGCTAATGGTAGATGGAGTGGATTATGAAGACCTGAAAGAGATGGCAGAAGTGATGAATAAGAGCTTTAAGGAAGTTTTTACAAAGGAAAAGGAATTTATAAGGCCATTGTGCACACCTGAAAATGGAAAAATAGAGGAATTTTAAGTAACAAAAGAGGAAATTGATGAAATCATCAAAGCTGGGATGGGTAATAAAAGAATGCAGTAACCAGCTTAATGATCAATTACACACCATCATATGTACATCTGTTAATGAAGGAATAGTTCCACAGGATTGGAAAAGGGCAAACATCGTACCCATATTTAAAGGAGACACACAAGAGCCACTAAATTATAGACTGGTTTTGCTGACGAGTGTGGTTGCAAAAATATGTGAAAGAATAATAAAGAACAAATGGACCAAGTTTTTGGAAGATAAGGACATTCTCACAACTTGTCAATTTGGCTTTAGAAAAGGGAGATCTTGTGTCACTAATTTATTATGTTATTCAAGAGTGACTGATATCCTACAGGAGAGAGATGGTTGGGCAGACTGTATTTATCTAGATTTAAGAAAAGCTTTTGATAAAGTTCCCCATAATAGATTGCTGTGGAAGCTGGAAAAGATAGGTGGTGTAAATGGAAAAATGCTGAAATGGATTGAAAATTTCCTTAAAAACAGAGAGATGCGAACAGTAATAAGGGACCAGACATCAGTGTGGAGCCCAGTATTAAGTGGGGTTCCCCAAGGGTCAGTGTTGGCACCAGTAATGTTCGTGGTGTATATAAATGACATGGTGGAAAATGTATCCAGCTATGTGAGTCTTTTTGCTGACAATGCAAAACTTATGAGAAGAGTGAAGGGAACAAGATTGTGAAGAATTACAGAGATATAGACAAGGTGTGGGAGTGGAGCAACAGATGGCAAATGGAATTTAACTCTGTTGTTAAGTGTAAAAAGATGGAATTTGGAAAAAGTAACAGAAGGTGTAGCTATAATTATAAGATGGAGAATGAAATGATAAATAAGACAACAAGAGGAAAAGATCTGGGAGTGATTTTCTCAGAATTTATCACCAGAAATACATATTAACAAGATAACAGGTGAAACTCTCAGCCTACTAAGAAATATAAGAGTTGCCTTTGCTTATCTGGATGTAGAAATGATGAGGAAAATAATCACCACAATGATACGTCCAAGATTAGAATACACAGTGTTAATTGGTCACCACATGAAAAAAAGCACATAAGAAAGTTGGAAGTTATACAGAGAGCAGCAACAAAGATGATAACAGAATTGCAAGATTTTGTCATATGAGGAGCGATTAGCTAGAGTGCAACTCCTAACCTTGGAAAAGAGATGAGAGAGAGGTGACAGATTGCTGAGTGGGATGGAAAAACTAGATAGGGAACATGTCTTTATAATGAATGAAAGAGAAACGAGGACATGGAAGAAAACTAAAAGTAACCACCTGCAGAATGGACATAAAGAAGTTTAGCTTTCCTCATAGAAGCATAGACGCATGGAATGGACTGGAAGAGGAAGTGGTGTGTGCTACAAATATTCATGACTTTAAGGAAAAGTTGGATAAAAACAGTTATGGAGACAGGACAGTACAAGCTTAGCTCCTATACCATATGTCACAACTAGGTAAATACACACACACACACACACACACACACACACACACACACACACACACACACACACACACACACACACACACACACACACACATGGGACCATCTTGGTGGATGGACAGGCAATGAGAGCTCCTTAAAGACAAGGATATTACCTAGTTTTTGTGGTGATTGTAAGTTTATGACTTGCTGCTGTTCCAAGCCTAAGGTTCTGTAAAAATTGGGAAGAAAGGAAGATTAAAGAAGAGGTGGTAAACTATAATTTTTTGTCCATAAGGAGTGTCAGCTTAAAACTTTGTTTACAATCATCAGCTGATCATGGCGGACAATGGGACACCAACAGGAAGGAGTGTATTAGACTTAAGGAAATGGCAGAAAGATCTGTCAATAACTTATACAGGGGTAGTGAAGAACCAGAGGAGTAAAGAAGGCTTGACATAGGTCATAAAAGTAATAAAAGAAAAGAAACATCTGGTAAGAGACACTATAGATAAAAAAAATGTAGTGATCTTTGACACTGAAAGAAATTGAGATAACAAATTGGTATGAAGGAGAAGTGGATTAGAGAAAGACAGCTTGATTAGTATTGAATGTGATGAATGAAGATAATACAAAGTTGGAAGATGAAATAGAGGAGGTGTACAGGATTGGAAAATATGAAAAAGGAAAAAGTAGACCAGTGAAAATTAAACTAAAATCCCAAACAGCAACTGAAAAAGTATTGGGAAATGCATGGAAGCTAGCCAAGAGTAATGAGTATAAATAAATCTGGATTAGAAGAGAAATGAATGAGGAAGAAAGGAAGAAACTTATTAAGTTGAGGAGAGAAGCAAAAGAAAGGAACAAACAGAGAACACAAGAGGAAAGGGGACTTTTTTTCTGGAGAGTAATGGACATAAAGATGAGAAAGTGGTACACACTTAGTGTGAGGGGTGCAGAAGCACATCTGTAAGAGAGGAAAGGACATGGACAGTGGCAAATACTAATGTCTCAGTGATTGATGAAGTGAATGAATTTATAAAAACAAATGAATCAGACATCATGGGAATGGTAGAAACTAAACTAGGGGGATTGAGAGACACCAAATTTAGGTGTGGGAAATTACAGTATGTGGATAAGAACTAGACATAGAAAAGGTGGAGGAGTGATGATGCTTGTAAAAAAGAATATCAGGGTGGAGAGTGTGGAAAAGGCAGAAGGCTTGGTGGAAGGCTTACATTTGAAACTAATAAATAGAATAGGAAAAAGACAATATGTTACAGTGGTGGATGTCCCATCAAAAACAAAGGCCTGGAATAGGCATGAACAGTTGCTGAGTGAGACAGAAAAATGGCTTGTAAAATACATTAAAGAAAACAATAAAATTATTATTATTATTGGAAATTTTAATTGTAGAGAGATACATTGGGAAGAGTGGAGCATAAGAGAAGATTCATGGGGAGATAAAATTCTGAAATTGGTATTGAACAATAATATGACACAGTGGGTTGAGCAAAACACTAGATACAGAGGAGGCAGTAGACACCTGCCAAAATTATAATTACTCCCAGTGAGGTCTAAAGCACTGTTCAGGGGGTGCTGTGAACTTATCATTAAACCCAGCTGTGACCTCACTGAACGTTTCCCTTTGTGTCTCCCAACATAAGGGAGCAGTCACAGCCTGCCCTCTAAAGACAACTCTCTTCCTCCACACAAAACTACAAGCACTTAATAACACACACACCCTTCACTCAAAAATTTCAAGATCATCATGGCGACTCCTACACCAGCCTCGGAGTCCCCATCTGGGGAGGGGACCATAAATGTCCCCAGGTCGGACTGCCTTTCTGTCTACGACCCTAAGTGTCTTGACACCCCCTCAACTTTTTCTTCATTAACTTCTGCAACATTCGTGGTCTAAGATCTAATTTTCAGTCTGTAGAACACCACCTGTCCTCTTCTAAACCTCATCTTTTCCTCACTGAAACTCAGGTGTCTGAGGCAACTGACAGTAGCCCCTTTTCTGTTCCCTCCTACTTTCTCTATTCTCATTTTTTATCCAAAGCCGGATGTTGCGTTTATGTGTGCAAAGACTTAACCTGCTCTCGTGCCCACGCTCTTGAATCTTCCAAGTTTTCCACCATCTGGCTACAACTACAGAGTCACTCAACTAGATTTATCTGTGCTGTATACCTCTCACCAAACTCCTCTGACTATAAAAAATTCTTTGACTACTTAACTTCCAAAGTGGAGCACATTCTGACTCTCTTCCCTTTTGCAGAGATCTCCATTCTTGGAGACTTCAATGTTCACTACCAGCTTTGGCTTTCCTCTCCCTTTACTGACCATCCTGGTGAACTAGCCTTCAACTTTGTTATCCTCCAGGACCTAGAGCAATTGGTGCAACACCCTACTCGTATTTCTGACTGTCTTGGAGATATACCCAACATTCTTGACCTTTTCGTGACTTCTAATCCTTCTGCTTATGCTGTCACCCTTTCTTCTCCGTTGGGCTCCTCCGATCACAATCTCATATCTGTATCTTGTCCTATCGCTCCAATCCCTCCTCACGATCCCCCTAAGCGAAGGTGCCTCTGGCATTTTGCCTCAGCTAGTTGGGGGGACCTGAGGAGGTATTTTTCTGATTTTCCTTGGAATGACTACTGCTTCCGTGTCAAAGACCCGTCTTTGTGTGCTGAGCGCATAACAGAGGTGATAGTGTCTGGCATGGAGGCGTACATTCCTCACTCTTTTACTTGACCTAAACCTTCCAAACCTTGGTTTAACACAGCTT
This sequence comes from Scylla paramamosain, assembly GCF_035594125.1. Taxonomy (NCBI): domain Eukaryota; kingdom Metazoa; phylum Arthropoda; class Malacostraca; order Decapoda; family Portunidae; genus Scylla; species Scylla paramamosain. The sequence goes on from NC_087154.1 coordinate 13,871,376, forward strand.
GTTCTCGTGCTATACATGATAGAGAGGTGGGCCACAAGAGATACTTAAGACCCGGCTCACCCTCTGAAATAGTAAAAAAATATAAAAAAATTAAAAATTGAGATTATAGCAGATTTGAAGTGTACATATATGTGGGCAAATATAGGAACGTGAATTTAAATGGCTGAAAAATTTTTGCGCATCCCACGTGTTGGTTTAAAGGTCTGAGTGGCGTAACCATGTAAAGGGCGCGCGCTAGTATGGGCCTTGTTTTGCTGTAAATAAAGCTAATTTTTTCTCGTTTTCTTCCGTGTTTCTGTGTGAGTAGTTCTAGACATATGTATGGCAACACCAGCATGGTGTGCCTCTCGCTCTCTCCTCCTCACCAAGTGACTTAGTCACCTCAAAGCCACAGTTAGTTGATGTTATGCGCTGCTCGGCATGGTTCACCTTGCTAATAAAAGCATTTGTGCTACATTAGCTGGCTTGTTTATTGTTAGTCCCCTTCTAACATTCGCATATAAACACCATGCCACTAACTAAGAAGAGGAGTAGTCAGCTTCAACCTGGGATCTGCAGCTGTAGGGATGGCGGTGGGAGAAAGCGGGATGGAGGCCGTGGAGATAAGGAAGAGGATGGACAGGAAGAGATTAGCTGGATCACTAACAAAAACTAAGAAGAAAGAAGAGATAAAAGAAAGGGAAATAAAGAAAGTGCGAGAGGAAGAGGAGAAGAAAGCAGCCAAAGGTGAAACATACAGCTCTGGGATTGGGGCGATGGATGTTTAGTATGTACACTACACCTGTTTGGTGAGCATTGCCATTGAGGAGAAGGAAGTCGCTCATTGCTGGTAAAACAAAACCTCTCTCTATGGACTTGGTAATGTGAAGACACCCCACCAGTGAGGCATTTTGCCAGTAAAAGCGAAAGAAGATGAAGATCAGGGCACCTGGACACGACACCAGGTTAAGTTGGTAGTTTTTATTTTTTTATTTATTTATTTTTTTTTTATATTAGAATAATACATTGATTTGTTGTGTATATTATCAATATGAGTCAAAGAGCTTTGCATGTGAAAATAAAGCCAATCATGAAATAAATAGCTAAGTTACATTGTATTGAAATCTTTAAGTGCCTGTATCTCAAAACTAAAAATTTTGACTTTCAAAAAATTATCAAACATTTAAAAATGGTTGAAACTTCCTGTAACTTTTCATGTTGATACATATTGGTTGTCCCTTCATTGTGTAAGTTCTTTTTTTTTTTTTTTTTTTTTTTTTTTTTTTTTTTTTTTCGATAAAGTGAAAAACTTGAGAATAAAAAAAAATTTATCGACGAAAAATCATGATCGGCGTGACGTCGCACAAAACGTGCTTCTTACAGCCTTGATAACTCAGTACGTACTAGAGATTTAAAAAAAGCAAACTTACATGCTCTTCATGTACTATTTGAGTATTTCCATGTAGAAGCAGGTGTCTCTATGAAAAAAAATAACACCAGAAAAAGCTTCGACATAAAAAAAAACCTTATGACGTCATACGATCAGCTGGCATGACTTATCACATTCTCCTGCTCACATAAAGTCGACAATCAGATACACATTATACCCTGAAAGTTTTAAGTTGAAAGACATTATACTTTTTTTAATTAATTTTTTTGTGTCAGAGGGTGAGCCAGACCTTAAGCCTTCCATCACCAGAATCTCATGCTCTTTATATTTCTGCCCGGAACCATGCCAAGTCTGTTCTCCAACTAGCCAAAAACTCCTTCATTAACAGAAAGTGTCAAAACCTTTCAAGATCTAACTCCCCTCGTGACTTCTGGCATCTAGCCAAAAATATCTCCAATAACTTTGCTTCTTCTTCTTTCCCTCCTTTATTTCAACCCGATGGCACCACTGCTATCACATCTATTTCTAAAGCTGAACTCTTCGCTCAAACCTTTGCTAAAAACTCTACCTTGGACGATTCTGGGCTTGTTCCTCCCTCTCCTCCACCCTCTGACTACTTTATGCTACCTATTAAAATTCTTCACAATGTTGTTTTCCATGCCCTTGCTGGCCTAAACCCTCGGAAGGCTTATGGACCTGATGGGGTCCCTTCTATTGCTCTCCAAAACTGTGCCTCTGTGCTTGGACCTTGCCTAGTCAAACTTTCAGCTGTCTGTCTGTCAACATCTACCTTTCCTTCTTGCTGGAAGTTTGCCTACATTCAGCCTCTTCCTAAAAAGGATGACCATTCTAATCTCTCAAACTACTGTCCTATTGCTTTAATTTCCTGCCTATCTAAAGTTTTTGAATCTATCCTCAACAGGAAGATTCTTAAACATTTATCTCTTCACAAACTTCTATCTGATCGCCAGTATGGGTTCCGTCAAGGACGCTCTACTGGTGATCTTCTGGCTTTCCTTACTGAGTCTTGGTCATCCTCTTTTAGAGATTTTGGTGAAACTTTTGCTGTTGCCTTGGACATATCAAAAGCTTTTGATAGAGTCTGGCACAAAGCTTTGATTTCCAAACTACCCTCCTACGGTTTCTATGCTTCTATCTGTAACTTCATCTCAAGTTTCCTTTCTGACCATTGTATTGCTGCTGTGGTAGACGGTCACTGTTCTTCTCCTAAATCTATTAACAGAGGTGTTCCTCGGGGTTCTGTCCTGTCACTCACTCTCTTCTTATTATTCATTAATGATCTTCTAAACCAAACTTCTTGTCCTATCCACTCTTATGCTGATGATACCACCCTGCACTTTTCCACTTTTTTTCATAGACATCCAACCTTCTTCAATGACACTCAACTGTCCCCCTCTTCTACACTGAACATCCTCGGTCTGTCCTTTACTTATAATCTGAACTGGAAACTTCACATCTCATCTCTAGCTAAAACAGCTTCTATGAAGTTAGGCATTCTGAGACATCTCCACCAGTTTTTCTCATCCCCCCAGCTGCTAACTCAGTACAAGGGCCTTATCCGTCCATGTATGGAGTATGCTTCACATGTCTGGGGGGGGGTTCCACTCATACTGCTCTTCTAGACACGGTGGAATCAACAGCTTTTCGTCTCATCATCTCCTCTCCTCTAACTGACTGTTTTCAGCCTCTCTCACCACCGCAATGTAACATCTCTCGCTATCTTCTACTGCTATTTTCATGCTAACTGCTCTTCTGATCTTGCTAACTGCATGGCTCCCCTCCTCCCGCAGCCTCGCTGCACAAGACTTTCTTCTTTCTCTCACCCCTATTCTGTCCTCCTCTCTAACACAAGAGTTAACCAGTATTCTCAATCATTCATTTCTTTCTCTAGTAAACTCTGGAACTCCCTGCCTGTTTCTGTATTTCCACCTTCCTATGACTTGAATTCCTTCAAGAGGGAGGTTTCAAGACACTTATCCATCAATTTTTGATTACTGCTTTGACCCTTTTATGGGACTGGCATTTCAGTGGGCATTTTTTTTTTTACTGGATATTTGTTGCCCTTGGCCAGTGTCCCTCCTACATATATAAAAAAAAAAAGAGAGGAGCCATCAAGACTTAATTTGGTATTATCAAAAGAAACAGATATTATAGAAGACATGAACTATGGCTGTCCAATAGAAAAAAAAGCAACTACTCGTATGTAGTGATAAGGTTTCACATTAAAGAAAAAAGAGGAAAGTAGACATGATTACAGAAATGAAAGATTTAACTATGATTAGACAATTTTTTAACAAATGAGGAGATACCTTGGTGAGTTGGACTGGAGTGCATTTATCCAAGCAAGTAACATGCAAAAGAAATGGGAAGCTTTCATCAATATAAATGAGGAGTGAAAAGATATTTATCCAAAGTAAATACAAAGAGAAGATATAACAATGACTGGTTTATTAGATGTGAAATAGCAAAAAAGGAGAGGAGAGGAAACATGGAATAGATGGAGGAGGAAAAGTATACAGGAGCTGTGGCAAAACTGTACAACTACAAGAAATGAGTATGTAAGGGTTATTAGAGTAGGAAAAGTTATGAAAAAGATTTTATTGACAATTGTAAGGAGGAACCAAAACTATTCTTCAGATATGTGAATAGCAAAATAAAAAGTATGGAAGGAATAAATAGGTTGAAGGTGAAGGCCAAATGTTTGAGGATCCGGCTGAAATGGAAGAGATAATTAACGAGTTTTCAAGCAATCTTCACAAAAGAGAGGACATTTGTGGGCAGACTGAGATGAGTGAGGAAATGGGTCTAGGGGAAATCCAAGTGAATGAAGATGTCTGGAAACAGCTGGAGGGATTAGACATTAGAAAAGCCCCAGGACTTGATGGAGTGTCAGGATGGATATTTTTCCCCTCCCATCCTGTGCTTGCAACCCCGCTGGGAGAGAGCGCCTGTGCCCCACCAGGTTGAGAACCACTGATCTAAAGAAATGACTGAAAAATAAAGCTCACCACATTCCATTTGTAGAATGAGCTACAGAAAGAAGTGGTTTTTATGTTTTTCTTTTCTTTTTTTTATTTAATGTATGAGGGCCACTGGCCAAGGCCAGTTAAAAAAAAATCTGAGTCCAAATGGAAGATCAATCTTCTTGAAAGAGTTCAATAAGGAAAAAAAAAAAAGCAGAGAATGCCAGAGTTTAGCAGACAAAGGGATTAATGATTGAGAATACTGCAAACTCTTGCATTACACAGGTGGACAGAATAAGAGTGAGAGAAGATAGAAAGTCTTGTGCAGTGAGGCAAAGGAGGAGGGGAGACATGCAGTCAGCAAGATCAAAAAAGGAGCTAGCATAAAAATAGCAGTAGAAGATAACATGAGATGCAACAATGCACCAATGAGAAAGAGGCTGAAGACAGTTAGTTAGAAGAAAAGAGTTGATAAGATGAAATGCTTTTGATTCCACCCTGTCTAAGAAAGCAGTACAAGTAGAAGGCCCCATACATGTGAAGCATACTCCATACATGGGCAGATTAGGCCACTGTACAAAGTTGGCTGCTGGGAAGGTGAGAAAAACTTGCAAAGGTGACTTAGAATGCCAAACCTCATAAAAGCTCTTTTAGCTAGAGATGATATGTGAAATTTCCAGTTTAGATTATTATTAAATTACCTAAGGATAGACAGAAGATGTTTAATGTAGGAGAGGTGGACATTTGAGTGTCACTGAAGAAAAGGGGATACTCATCTGGAGGGCTGTGTCGAGTTGATAGATGGAAGAATTGAGTTTTTGAGGCATTGAACAATACTAAGTTTGCTCTGCTCCAATCAGAAACTTTAGAGAGATCAAAAGTCAGGTGTTCTGTGGGTTTCCTGTGTGAGTTGTTTACTTCCTGAAGGGTTGGATGTGTGTGAAAAGATGTGTAAGAGTGCAGAGTGGTATCATCAGCATAGGAATGAAAAGAATGAAAAGTTTGGGTTAGAATATCATTGAAGAATAATAAGAAGAGTGTGAATGACAGAACAGAACTCTGAGAAATACCTCTATTAACAGACTTAGAGATAAGCAGTGACCATCTACCACAACAACAGAATAGTCAGAAAGGAAACTTGAGATCAATTACAGAAAGAGGGATAAAAAACCTGAGAGGTTTGATTGGAAATCAGAGCTTTGTGCCAGACTTTACCTAAAGATTTCAGTATGTCCAAGACTACAGCAAACATTTCACCAAAACCCCTAAAAGAGGATGACCAAAACTCAGTAAAGAATACCAGATCACCAGTAAAACGGCCATGACAGAACACATACTGGGGATTAGATATAAGGTTGTCGAGTGATAGATGTTTAAGAATATTCCTATTGCGGATAGATTCAAAAACTTTAAGAGAGGCAGGAAATCACAGCAATAGGAAAGTAGTGTGAGGGATGAGAGTAGTCACTCGTTTTAGGAACAGGTTGAATGTAGGAAAACCTGCATCAAGGAAAGGTAGATGTTGATAGACAGAATTGGAAGAGTATAACTAGGCAAGGTACAAGTATAGAGGCACAGTTTTGAGAATAGGAGGGCTACCATCAGGTCCATAAGACTTTTGAGGATTAAGGCCAGACAGGGCATAAAAAGCATTATTACGAATGATCTTAATGGGTAGCAAGGAATATTCAGAGTGAAGGAGAGGGAGGAACAAGCCCTGAACATCCAAGGTAGTATTTACCAAAGGTTAGGTGAAGAGTCCTGCTTTTGAGATAGATGAGATGGCAGTGGTGCCATCAGGATGAAATAAAGGAGGAAAAGATGAAGAAGTAAAGTTATTAAAGATGTTTTTGCCAAGGTGTCATAAGTCACTAAGGGAGTTTGACCTAGAAAGATATTAACATTCTCAATTGATGAAGGAGCTTTTGGCTAGTTGGAAAACAGACGGCATGATTCCAGTCAAAAATATTAAGTGTATGAGATTCAGGTGATGGAAGGCTCAAGTTCTGTTTGTGAACCACCTCTCTATTATGTATAGCACAAGAACAGGCTGTGTTAAACCAACGTTTGGAGACACTATCACCTCTGTTATGTGCTCAACACACAGAGATAGGTCTCTGACATGGAAGCAGCAGTCATTCCATAATACTCCATAACCTGATTACTAAGATTGAGCAGTTATTTGTACTTTGGCTGGAAGACCAGCATCAACAGCATATCCCAGCAAGCTTTATGTTAATTCAGAAGTGTAAAAGATTGAATCTGAAAAGTGAAATGGGAGGAGGGAGTGAAAGTGAAGTTTTTGGCTAGTAAGGGTTGGTGTATGCAGTTTAAGACTTGTGCAAGCCCACCATATGACCATGATGTTGCAGAATCTAGCCGCTTTTTCAATCAATCAGCCTTAAGGTACAAGGTGACACTGGTAGTGGTAATGTGAAAGCAACAGGTGTGACTCCTAGAGCACTGGGAAGAGTAGAGTGAGTCAACCATTAGTTGGTAAAGGCATTAGTAAGGTAAAGAGTAAAGGCAAGGTGGATATATATATATATATATATATATATATATATATATATATATATATATATATATATATATATATATCCACCTTGCCTTTACTCTTTACCTTACTAATGCCTTTACCAACTAATATATATATATATATATATATATATATATATATATATATATATATATATATATATATATATATATATATATATATATATATATATATATATATATATATTTACACATACATACTATAGGTGTTTACTTGGCTGGCTTCAACTTCCAGCAAAATTTGGTTTATGACATGGCCTAGGAATGGAACTTTCTTTGTTCGTACCTCATTTGACTCTTTTTTTCTTTTTTCTTTTCTTTCTTTTGTTAGTTTAAATGTTTGTTTTTGCTCTTTGTTGATTTCTGATGTGTGTGTGTGTACAGAAATCCAGTGCATGATTGAGTGAGGGAGAGATAGGTAGCTGTCTAGGGCAGCCATTCTAATTAATATTATTATTACAGCTATAGAGTACTCTATTTTGGTATACGGCAGTGTATATTTTTTGGATTCAAATAAGGATAATCTCTTCATCAATATTTTCCTGAAGTCTGTGGATACATAAACCTGATTCCCTTTTTTGATAAAGTGGGTTACAATTTTATAATTGCAGTTATGCCAATTTTACAATTGGTGAACCTGTGGTTGAGAATAGTGTACAAGTGTGAAAGATTGGAATGGAACTGGAAAAAAAAAAAAAAAAAAACTAGTCACCTTTGTAATCTGTGGTGTGGTTTGAGGCTGCATTTGTACCAAGTGAATTGAATTGATTAAATTCATGAAGAATCAACATGATTCATGATTTGTCTTGATTCGCCACACTAATTTCAATGTTACCATTTACACTAAGCAAATCAAGTCAATTCAGAATCAATGATTCAGGCAGGTCCATTTTTCATCAGTCATGGCCATTCCACCAAGGAGTGAGGATCATGTTTTCAGAGGACCTGGTTAATTTAGTACCAGAGAGTCTCACATATGATTTTGATCCTGTGCACTGAGAGTAGGACTCAGTCATCACAACAAGCATTTTAAATTGTTGTGTTCCTTTTAAGGAAATAAAAAGTTCTCTAGATTACTTACTAAATCTGGGAATAAATGTCCAAAACTCCCAAATTCAGGTCTCCTAGTTTTAGATTCATCCACCCATAATTTTGTTTAATATCTACAACAACGCTGCCTCAGAAACTGCAACACCACTATTTCACTGAGAGCATCTATGTCCATACTCATCAAAGGCAACCTACATTCTACTGCCTGTTCATTCTGACAATTTAACCCAGTCAATGGGAACAGTGCTGACTCAAAATGATTCAAGTCAAATGATTTCTTATGAATCAAATTTAATCAATTTGCTTGGTGTAAACACAGCCTTAGGGATTTTCAGGATATATATATATATATATATATATATATATATACAGTGGAACCTCTGTTCTTGAACTTAATTTGTTCCTGAAAGCTATTCAAAATCCAAAATGTTCAGAAACTGAAATTATTTTCCCCATAGGAATCAACATAAAATGGATCAATCCATTCCTAGACAACTGTCCACCTTGTCTTATCTTATGATAGATGGTCCCACTGCCAAGATGTACTGTCCACATCTTCAGGTCAGAAATTATTTATTCAGATAGGACGTATTGAATTAACTTAGTGACACAGAACTCATCATAAGATACAGTTTAGACCGTGCAGGTATTCTCTTTGTTATCAATCTAGTAAGGGAAGCCTTATAGAGTGACACAGAGAGGAGCAACCTACTTACTACCAAAATGAAGGTGATTGTAACACTTAGACATCTTGCTGCTGGGAAAAGCTACTGGGGAAATGCAGTAGTGATGGCATTGAGAGAGAGAGAGAGAGAGAGAGAGAGAGAGATTCACCCATGTGTGCAAACACACAGATGCCCACTAATCTCTGATAACTTAGCCTTCCCTAAACTTCTCATTTATTGCTCCATTTGCTTCTTTACTTCAATAATAATATGCTTAGGCCTCTAACTGCTACTATCATTAACACTTTTCTCCTTAGGTGGCATAATGGAGGCTAAAATAGCACAAGAGAAACAAAGAAAAAATTGTTTTTGAACATGGCACTCACACAAACAATGTTTACACCAAATGCACCAATGCACAACTGAGCATGAGGCTTCATGGATTGTGGGTAATGTGCATTCATACCCCAAAGCATTGTTTGTGAATCAAGCTAAAATTTGTTCACAAAACTAGTTCATGATCAGGGGCGTTCATAAACCAAGATTCTACTGTATACAGAGGGTGTTTTGAGTTATGAGCATGATACATTCCGGGAGGCTGCTCGTAAGTCATTTTGCTCTTAACTTATCATTGTAATTTTCTGGTACAAAAAAAAAAAAGCATACTTCCACAAACAATGCAATGCTTACTTGATACTTGATATGATTCTCTCTCTCTCTCTCTCTCTCTCTCTCTCTCTCTCTCTCTCTCTCTCTCTCTCTCTCTCTCTCTCTCTCTCTCTCTCTCTCTCTCTCTCTCTCTCTCTCTCTCCTCAGGTTATACACACCTTTATTCATATAATTTATTGAGATGGCTGGCTGAAATCATAAGACAGGTTTGTTTGCCTATTTGTGGACTTAATGTAATGGACCAGGCTTTCTACACAATGCAGCACAACCCTCCTGTCTCTGTGTCTCTAAGAGGCTGACTGGCGGAGGTCTGTACGCCTTGGAATCTCAAGCCAGACTAGTGCAGTACGATAAGTTTTAAAATTAAATTTAAATTTTAAGCTAGTGTCTCAAAATAAACTGCTATAGGGCCTGTGTCCTGTTGTGGTGGGTGGTCCTTTGCTATGCTGCTGCATTGTGTGGGTAGTGGCTAAGTGGCATACTACATATATATGATGTGTAGTGCCAAATTTGAACTTTTGATCAGCAAAGGGAACAATATCGGGAGCACAGTTTCATTTTGTGAGTAGACTGCTCGTATCTCTGAACATTCTTAACTTGTTACACCATAAATCGGACACCCTCCATACAGTAATACCTTGCTTTTAAGTTGTTTCAAGGTAAGTAATTTTTGAAGATATGTCAGTTTTTCTTAAATATTATAGGGAAAATAAAAACTTGCCTTTGGTCGTTTTACTTTACTTTATGTTGGTCGTTAAAAAATATTAGAAACATCAAAATACTAAAATAACAATCATGTTTAAATAAATGTGAAAATAATGTGTATATATATATATATATATATATATATATATATATATATATATATATATATATATATATATATATATATATATATATATAAAATCACCTAAAACAAAGAAATTAGCATAAAATACAGATGTTCATATTTGAAATTCCTGGTGACAGGCAGCACTTGTGTGTCATTTTCCATGCCAACACCAATGTTGAATTCAGACTATTGTTCATATCTATGCTTGCTATTGACATTCTTTCAATTACATTTCATTTGTGATTTAGAATACATTTTTGCCCATGGGTCCAAAGAAAAGTCTCAGTGCAAGTGTTAGTGCAAAGTGTAAAGCTATATCCACCTACATCCATACCAGCCCTGACAAACATCATTGGTACCCATCAGGTAAAATTAAAATCAGTTTTTACTTAATTATTTTTAATTATTTTATTCAGATTACTGTATATACATAACATAAATACTGTAATAGGCAATGGGGAGTGTTTATTTGCACTTAATAGTGTGGTTATTTTGACTTAAGCTTTTTTTTTTTTTTTTTTTATCTAAGTCATCACCTTTGGAACCAATTAACAACATAGTGAGGTATATATATATATATATATATATATATATATATATATATATATATATATATATATATATATATATATGTATATACACAGTAGGGTACACAACAACACTTGGTCTTTACAATGTACATCTGCAATAACGATTTGAAATTTTAATAAACATTTAATTAGAATAACAAACCAAGACTGGCATAATGAACTCGCCATTTGTGCCAGCATTAGAATTTTAATAAAATTCAATCAGAATAATGAACCAAAACTAGCAAAACGAACTTGCCATTCATGCGAACACTGAAATTTTGATAAAAAATTAATTGGATTAACACTCAAACTCCCAAAACTAACTCACCAGCTTTGTGAGCTGCTGCTCACCTATCCACTACCTGTCCCTTCCTCCCTTATTTCTTTTCTTTTCCCTTTCATCTGGTCTCAAACCTCCATCCCTCTCACCTCCCCTCCTCCTTTCTCACTCTCACTCATATATGTAATTCCATTTTCATTCTCAGTTTCATTCTGTTCAGCAATCCTTAGGATTGTTCTTACTTTCAGAGAGAGAGAGAGAGAGAGAGAGAGAGAGAGAGAGAGAGAGAGAGAGACCGATAGTAGGTAAATTTGACCAGTACTTGTCAAAGCAGCACGAAACTTGGGGTGATAATGCGTGAAACTTGGGATGGTAAGAATTTAAGACAAGGCACGAAACTCAGGAGGGTACTGCATATATTTGTCGTGTTATCTGAAATGCCTTTGATTGAGAGGAAGTTGCAGTCAGCAATTAATTGGGTTTCTCATTGGACTACAACTCGGGGATCTTGTTTCTTGGCTCCTAAAACTATAGTATTACATTTTTGCTACCTTTGTAGTGTTCTCCCTGATCCTGATCTTTATCTATATGATAAAAGAATTTCTTGTGTGGAGGAAACTTGTTTCCTGTGACTTATATTTGACAGGTGCCTGACTTCAGTACCTCACCTTCATTATATTACAGTGGCATTTATGAAGGCACTGTCACTCCATAGAGTCTTGGCTCATACCTCTTGGGGTGCTGACAGACAGACCCTCCTCCTCTTGCACCAAACTCTTATTCTTTCTAAACTAGAGTATGGTTGTGAAATTTATTCATCTGCTACTGAGGCTCAACTTCATATGTTGGACTTGGTTCCTCATGCCATTGTTCACTTGGTAATTGGTGTGTTCTGCTTGTCCCTAATTCCTAGCTTAATGGTAGATGCTGGAGTCCTTCCGCAGGACTTGTATTGCCAGTCTTTGTTATTGAGTTGCTGGTATCATGTTCAGCATCTTCCTGACTCTATTTCTTTTATTGTTGGTATCGTGTTCAACATCTTTTTGACTGTTTCTTGTGTTGCTGCTATCATGTTCAACGTCTTCTTGGCTTTGTTTCATGTGTGGTTGCCTCCTGTGATTTACATTTCCATTTATATGGTTCTCACCCAGGTTTGCCTAAACCTTTTGGTGTTAGTGTGACGTCTGCTATGGTGGCATCAAATGTACCTTGCATTTCTGTATGTCCCTGTAGATTTCCTAGAGTTGGTTATTGGCAGTTCCCAGACATTTTTGTCTGTGGCTCTGCCCTACTATTCCTCACAAGAATTTTTTACCAGATTCTGAGTCTCGTGCATTATTCTTGGAACACTATTCCACACATTCCGACTCCATCCCTGTATTTACAGACAGTTCAAAATCCAATGGGGAAGTCAGATTTGGTGTTATCTTTCCTTCCTTTTTTTTTGAGGTAGTAACCCCTCTGGTGTTGCTTCTATCTTTACAACAGAGCTTTCTGCCATTTTCCAACCTTTAAGAACTATTTTTACTCCTCCTGTCCCATCTTTTACAAATTTTACTGACTCAGTGTTCTTTCTGCTGTTCAGCATTTTAGCTCTTCTTCCCTTCATCCACTTGTTTTATTAATTTTTGAGTGGCTCTATCTTTTACAACATAGAGGCTACCACATTGGATTTTGCTGGGTCTTTGTGCATGTTGGAGTTCAAGGGAATGAGAAGTCCAATAGGCAGGCTAAAGAGGTGGCAACTCGAGTTGCTCCTTCCATCCCCATTCCCTTTCATGACTTATACTCCAGTGTAAGGATGGCAGTTCTTGCCAATTGGCAGGGCAAGTGGAAGGATTTTGTTACCACCACTAAGGTGGGTGGGATAACTTCCCTAACTTTCCGTCCATGTACTTATGTCCATATGCAGGAGTGCCACTCAGAGATTGCACTGGCACATCTCTGGACAGGTCACACACATCTCACTCATGGTTACCTCATGTCCTGGGAAACCCAACCATTTTGTGATGATTGCTTTGTTCCCCTTACGTTACGACACTTTCTAGCGGAGTGTCCCAGTCTGATGGAGCTGCGGGAGCAATATCTTTTCCGTTGTTGCAATAAGGATGGGACTTTCCAGATGTCACTGATACTTTGAGAGAGGACTCTCTCCCTGGGACATGAGGTCCTTATGTTTGTGGAGAAGGCTGGTCTTCTAAACAAATTATAGATTATCTTAACTGTTTTATAATTTATTTATCAGTAATATAGTATTGGGCAGAACTATCCTTGTATTGGGAGAACATGGAGGCAAATAAGGAAGACACGTAACGAACAATGCTGCGTCAGTGGGGTCAGCGTCTTGGGCACATAACGAACAACACCAGACATCTTGGATCAGTGGGGTTAGTGTTTTGGGTACAAAACAAACAATGCCAGATGCAATGATCAGGGTCAGTGGGGTCAGTACCCCCTTACTTTAAATCAAACTAATTAATCAATACATAAATATACCAATCCTCCCATTTTTAGGACTTATTATTTATTTATTTATTTTTTATTTATTTATTTATTTATTATTTATTTTTATTTATTTATTTTTATTTATTTTTCCTCCAGTATCCTTTTTGTCTTTTTTCAGTGATTTTTAATATTTTAAAAATTCTATAATTTTGTTTTTATATTGATATTTTAACCAGCAATATTTGTAGCAGCGCCACATGACAGCGATGTTGTGATTCCGCAACATCGCAACATTTTTTTACTCCTGGTTCCCTGGAACCAATTGATTTTTTCCTCATAGCTTCTTCAGTCACCATAATGCATATTTGCCATGACAGATGCTACACTGGAACGAATCATGTTCATTGTCATTACTCTCTCTCTCTCTCTCTCTCTCTCTCTCTCTCTCTCTCTCTCTCTCTCTCTCTCTCTCTCTCTCTCTCTCTCTCTCTCTATATATATATATATATACACACACACACACACACACACATGAGTGTGTAACTATTTAATTTACAAGTGTGACTTTCTTTTCCCACCAGGATGAACTTCAGCTTGTTCAGGCTGCACAAAACAAACAACAGCATGGACATGACAGACTGCTGGATACTTGCCTTCAGGACACAAAATACCTAGCCCCACACCAGATAAAGTCTGAGGATGTGGGAGACATCAAGAAGCGAGAAAGAAAAGATACTGATGATAAAAAAGATAGAGAGCATAAGGTAAGTTTCTTTGGTCTTTTATGTTGAAGTGCAAATCCTGGAATAAGACATTAAAGACCACATTTTGAAACCCTTCTGTACCACACTTACACTACTTTCAAAAGGCTCTAGTTGAAGTGACACAGGTTTTCAAGGCTGTTTTTATGGTTCTTGTTACAGATTAACATTACTAAAATGGATAAGCATTACTGAATGGAGAAACACTCTTGAGAATGTGGATAATCATCTCTGGCCTTTGAAAATAGTTGTGGTGAGAGGGCAAAGCATTTCAGAATATGGGCCTGAGTGAGTTGGTAAAAGAAGGTCAAAGTATATTTGATTAAGGTTTAGATAGGAAACTGAATGAAAATTCCAAGAACAAGTTTTGTAAGAAGTAAGAAATACTAGAGAGGAGGAGGAATGGTGGTAGTGTAAAAATAAAGAGGGGCTGTGGTTCATTTAGTATCGAGAAAGTGAAAGTAATATGTAAAATTATTTTGAATGTTTAATGAATGAGAATGTAAGAAACAATATTGTTAAATATGAGTATTGAAACAGATGGACAGTTAATTTTTGTGCAGGGAAGATTTACTGGAAGGAAGGTAGAGGAAGCAGCAATCATACAAAAGTGTAGCTAAACTGCAAGTTTCCATGGAATAACTTAAAATGTTAAAGTTTAGAGGAGAGAATGGATGCTCTTCATGTTTGACCAGCTGTAGAGGCAAGAAATACCAGATGAGTGGAGGAAGACAATTTTTTTATCTCAGCATAAATGTTTAGGTAATAAGGATTACCGCAATAACTATAGGCTGATGAACTTGCTTAGTGTACCAAGAAAAATTTCTGGAAGTCTTGATAAAGAGAATTTGCTTAGTGTACCAAGAAAAGTTTCAGAAAGTCTTGATCAAGAGATTGATGAAAGAGACTGAAAGTGAGTTGAGTGAAGGGAAAAGATTATGCAGATCAAATATTTGTAACTAAATTAGTTGTAGAGGAGAACTTTAGGCAGGTTGTCTAGTTTACAGGGTCAAATTTGGTGCCATCCATCCCCAAAATATTTTTCTGCATAAACCTCTTTTCTTCAAAATCTCACCATACTTCTGTGAAAGCTTTTTGCTGGCAACTGCTTACAAATCAGTCTGTGTTTGCCTTATTTCAAACTTTTGGGGTTTCTAGGATTTTCTAAACTTTCCCTGTTGCCTTAGGCATATCAAAAGCATTTGAGTCTGGCACAAGGCTTTCATTTCCAAACTAAACTCCCAAGGTTTCTATATTCTCTCTGTAACTTAATCTCGTTTCCTTTCTGATCGTAGTATTGCTGTTCACACTTTTAAATCTATTAACAGTGATATCCTTCAGCATTCTGTCTTGTCAGTCACTCTTCCTATTATTCATCAATGATCTCCCAAACCAAAGATTTTGTCCTATCCACTCCTATACTGATGGTATTACTCTGCACTTTTCCACGTCTTTTCTCAGACATCCAAGTCTTCAGGAATGAAAAAACTCACACATGGAAGCCATAGAATGCCTGAATCCTAATCTTTCTAAAATTTCTGTCTGTTGTTCTATGCCTCAAAACTCAATTCTTTCATCTATTAGCTCTGCACAACATTCTAGATGACTATTCCCTTTCTTTAGTGACCCTTAACTGTTCCCTGCTTTTACACTGAACATCCTTGGTCTGCCCTTTAATAATAATCAAAACTAGAAACTTCACATCTCATTTCTGCTTAAAACAGCTTCTAAAGTGTTCTAAGTCATCTTTATCAGTTTCTGTCAACTCTTCAGCTGCTAACTCAGTGTAGGAGTTTTATCTGCCCATGTATGGAGTACACTTTACATGTATATGAGCATTCCACTTAAACTGCTTTGCTGAACAGTGGAGTTTAAAGTATTTTGTCATATCAACTCTGACTGTCTTCACTTCACCTCTTTCTTCATTACTATGTTGAATCTCTTGATATCATCTACTTCTGTTTTCATGCTAACTGCTCTTCTGATCTTGATAACTGCATACCTCTCCTTCTCCCATGGCCTCTGCACAAGATTTCCTATTTTCTTTTACCCCTATTTTGTCTGTTCTCCTGATTCAAAGAGTTAATCAGTATTCACAATCTCATCCCTTTCATTGTTAAACCATGGTGCTCCCTGCCTTTGTATTTCCCCTTCCTATGACTTGAATTCTTTCAAGAGGGAGACCTGAAGACATTTCTTCAACTTTGGATAATCCTTTATATTATTTTTCTTTAAGTACTAGAACTGTTCTCTCTCTCTCTCTCTCTCTCTCTCTCTCTCTCTCTCTCTCTCTCTCTCTCTCTCTCTCTCTCTCTCTCTCTCTCTCTCTCTCTCTCTCTCTCTCTCTCAGTACCCTTGTTACATAAAAATACAGCTTCTGTTTGAGGTTCTAAGTCTTGTTTTTCACTTGTTCAATCTCCATGGTTTCCATTCTCTTCATGATGGTCTCCACAGTCCTTTCAAGATCCCTCTCCTTCATGGTATATAATATCTGTCCAACTTGTCATGTTTCCTAAATCCTGAGAAATGAGAAACAGCTGATCATAGGTCTGTCACTTGGTGGTGTAAACACTGCAGTCAGTTTCCATGGCACTCGTTCTTAACTTTTGATCCTTTATCTACTCACAGTACAGTTATGAGATGGTATCTATACCTATGCACAACTCAATCCCAATTTACAAAT
>NC_087154.1:13895744-13923244 GCF_035594125.1 Scylla paramamosain
AGGCATTGGTTTTGGGTCTTACATGTCACTATGAATTGTCTCTTTTTGCCTTGTATATTTTCCACTCCAATTTTTATTGCCTCTGCTAGTCCATTGCCACATTTTACTTCAACCACTTTTAAGCTTTTCTTATGGGTTTATGCCCTTCATCTATGAATTTCCGTACCCTGTGATATTCTTCTACTTCATTTACCAGACATCTTCCCTCCTCTTGTACCTTTCCCACCACTTTGTTTAGTTCCTCTTTCAGTTCTTCCACTTTCACTGCTTTATTGATCTTACTTTCCTTAATCCCAAAGACAAAAATGAATTTCTTTTTAACAACTCTCCCTTACAAGGGATTCATTACTCTTGATAACTTTTACCATTTTTCATGTTATTTTGGCCTCCTTTAATTGTTTCTTTATTATTTTCTCAAAGTTTACTCTCTCCTTGCATGGCCTCTTTCTCACTCATTTGTTTTACCAACTTATCTACTTTCCTCCCAAACTTTACTTTTTCTCCTTCTTTGAGCTTTTTCTATGCATCTATAGTTGCATGCACGAACTACAGTTTTGACATTTCCTTCCACTTTCTTACTGCATTCCGTAATTTCAATTTCCAGACTGCTGCGCTGATTTCTTGGCTATACTTTTTCGGCTCTCAATCCCTTTTTTCTTTACACTGGGTTACCTGGGTCTCCTCCATAACTTTGATTCTCTCTAGGACCAACACCCATTATAATATATATATATATATATATATATATATATATATATATATATATATATATATATATATATATATATATATAAACACACACACACATACATACGCCTCCCTTTTGCCTGCACTAAACCTTGAAAAGGTTTCACTTTTCCTTTCTCCTGCTGCTGAGCCAACACTCGATGTAAACAGTTCACTTTGGTTCAGCTCCATTTCCCCTCCCTCCCCCCCCCCCTCTCTCTCTCTCTCTCTCTCTCTCTCTCTCTCTCTCTCTCTCTCTCTCTCTCTCTCTCTCTCTCTCTCTCTCTCTCTCTCTCTCTCTCTCTCTCTCTCTCTCTCTCTCTCTCTCTCTCTCTCTCTCTCTCTCTCTCTTTACAGAGATGAAAACAGCACCACTCCAACTACCCATACCTCAACTGGCTTATTGTAGTTGTAGAGCTGCTATCCATGCATCTTCCCAGATTGGTTGCTTGTGTGTGTGTGTGTGTGTGTGTGTGTACACAAATATATTTAGGGTACCTAAATAAAAGATATACAAAATTCAAAGAGATGAAATTTCAAATCATCTAATACATGTCTTCTTTTTTGATGAAAAATTCATATCATTAACCATTACACTCTTCAGTCTCTCCCCTGTCTTACCATGGAACTTGGCCTGCCCTCCAATGCTAGTCTCTCTCTCTCTCTCTCTCTCTCTCTCTCTCTCTCTCTCTCTCTCTCTCTCTCTCTCTCTCTCTCTCTCTCTCTCTCTCTCTCTCTCTCTCTCTCTCTCTCTCTCTCTCTCTCTCTCTCTCTCTCTCTCTCTCTCTCTCTCTCTCTCTCTCTTGAAGAAAAACTGCTTGGAATGATCCCAAATTTTTGATGTTTTATTTATTATATCTGCCACACATACACACACCATTATCCCTTCAGGATAAGCTGGAACAGAATCTAGGAAAAGATGGTGAAATTTTCAAGCTGAAAACAGAACTGGAGATGAAAGTGAGAGTACAATAAAATATTAAGAAAAAAGAGGAATTACAAAGCAACATGGAGAAAGTAATGAAAGAAAATAAGAATTTGAAAGCAGAATTAGTGAAATTTGAGAAACAGATGAGAGAGGGAGTCATGGATGAAATGAAATATTGGAAAATCAGAAATGAAAAAGCAAATGTTGACTTCAAGGAAGTCAGCTGAAAGAAAAAAATAAGAATAGAGAAAAGGAAGTGGTAAAGGCACTGAAAAACAATGAAGGTGTGGTAAGAGATGCAGCAGATAAGAAGAGTGTCATAGTTTATAGAATAAAGGAGAAAATATAATATACAAATCAAAAAGAGATATAGAAAAAATAAAAACAGTGAAGGACTTGCTAAAGAAACTAAATGATGAAAATGACACTAAACTTGAGGAAGAAATGGAAGAAGTTAGACTGGCACCTTACCTGGAAGGCAAAACAAGACCTATGAAAATAAGACTAAAATCACAACAAGCAGCAGAAGAGATATTAGAAAGAACATCCAAACTAAGAGAAAAAGACTGCAAGAATTCATACATTAAGAACAAAAAAATCTGAAACAAATATATGAAGAGGCAAAAGAGAAAAATTAATGAAGAACAGAAGAAACAAGTAAATTTTTTTGGAGAGTTTTGGGAGACAGTGAAGAAATGGTACATAAGGGTAAAGAAATAAATGAAGATAAAATAGAGAAAAATAGTAAAAATGAAGGACAAATTGTTATGTATACCAACATAGACAGATTGGTACACAGAAAACTGGAATTACAAGACTTTAAAAGAGAAAAATTTGAAGGTGGTGTGATTAACGGAAACAAATCTAAAAGAAGAAAACCATATTGTCATTAACATAACTACAAAATAGGGAGGAGAGGCAGGATTGGTAAAGGAGGTGCAGATGTAATGATAATGACAAGAAAAGAAGCAAAGACAAAAATAGTGAAATGTGGAGAAGGAAGAGCAGAAATAGTGAGTATTAACTTGGTGGATAATAATGGAGAAATACTGACAGTAATAACAACCTATGCACCACCCAAAACAAATTTTTGGAACAAGGAAGAATATAAAACCAAAACTATTTTCCCCATAGGAATCAATGTAAAAAGATTAATCCTTTCTCAGACACTCGTCCACCATGTCTTAATGAGTAATGACTGATGCTCGCATTGCTAAGATGACCACTCCACAACATTTTCAGCTTAGAAATTTTTTGTCCAGAAAGGATGTATTGAATGAATTTAGTAACACAGAACTCATCAAAAGATATTGTTTAGATCATGCAGGCATTCTTTTTGTCACTGATCAAGTGAGGGAAGCCTTATATTATAGACTGACACAGAGATGAGCAACCCACTCACTACCAAAATGAAGGGGATCATAACACTTAGACATCTTGCTACTGGGAAAAGCTAATGGGAAAATGCAATTGTGCAGTAGTGATGGTGTTGTGGTTAATAGACAGATCTTGATCTTGATCTTGATGGTACAGGTGGCACAGGATCACTCCTGAGCCAGGCCTTTGGATCGGCAACTCTTGTAGAAAGGGGGAAAAAAAAAAAGAGAAACGAACAGCATCCTCTATCCTAATTGTTCATACACCTGGCACGCCACATTCTCTCCAGAAACTCTTTCACCGCCTCAATCATCCTTTCATTGGCCTCTCTACCCAGTCCCAGCAACAACACCATCCATTCCTTTCCTGTCTTCTCCACTCTTTCATTCCTATCATGCCCTAACTCAGTCAGTATCACTTGCATCATCTCATTCCTGTCTCTGGCATACTGCACACACTCCAGCACCACATGTTCCACCGTCTCATCCTCTCCCATGTCACACATCTGGCACACTTTGCTGCGGGACTCAGACCACCTGTAACTCCTTGCATTCACATCCATACACTGTGCCCTCGCTCGGAAGAGAAGATCACCGCCCAGGCTTCCATCATACCACCTTTCATACCTCGGGGCCTCTTTCTCCTTGTACCATTCCAGGGTCTTCTTTCTTTCCATCTCATTCTTCCATTCATTCAGTCCCACACATTTCACTTCTTTGTCTATCTCATTCTTCCATTTTCTCACATCCCATTCGGCTCCCACTCTTCCTCCTCTTGTTACCACCCATTCACGCTCATTTTGATTCCTCCCAGCCATTCTTATCGCCCACACAACTTGCAATCCATTCCTGTCTGTCATTCTCATGCATCTCTTCCTCCATTTGCTTCCACTTTCATTCCACAGGTACACCTTCCTTGCTATTCTTGCATCATCCATTCTCTCAAGCCTAATCTTGTACCTAAGTGTGGCTTTTGTGAGTCTTTCTCTGAAGGTGCTCCATCCCATGTCACCTCTCAAGGCTTCAACTGCTGTGCACCTCGGTGCACTCAGTGCCATCCTTGCTACTTTGTTCTGGCCCACTTCTAACTTATCAATTTCACTTTCATTCCATGCAATCACATCCATACCATACATTATACATGGCACAGCCACACTCTTCCACACTTCTCTCAACATATCATACTTACTTGCTCTCATCCTTGCCGCGCTTCCCAATCGACCTACCCACTGGTTTAGCATACTTATCTTTTCATTCTTTGCCTTTGCACACCCACTAGGACTCATCCACATCCCTAAGTACTTGTATTCTTGCACCTGTCTCAACTCATTCTCTCCAAGTCTCCATACCACATTACTTTCATCCTCTGATCTATTCACAATCATTACTTTGCTTTTCTCACTGCTAAACCTTACTCCAAAGTCTTTACCATAGCCATCCACTACATCCAACAGACTTTGAAGACTTGGGACTACTCCTGAGCGGCAAACTTTGTTTGTTTACATTGAGGTTCTTCAACGGGATTACATTTAACTTATTTCAAAGATTTAATTACTGTCTTACCCTCTGACTCTCCTTCAAATATATAAAAATGAAGGAGATATTTATAGAAACTATAAATCAGTAATAAATGGCATCTTTTGCTGTCGTGTAGTATTTGAAATCAAGTAACTTTGTTTGAAAACTGGATTATGATACAGCAGCCAAAGCAATTATAAGTTAAAATTTTTGTTAAAAAACTGAGTTGTTCGAAAATGGGGATGTTCGGTAACCGAAGTTCCACTGTGCTAACAAAGGGTGTGGACCTAACTAAAGAATTAAGATACATGTTTTCCATGGGAAAAAGTGATCATGCAATGATAGAAATAGAGACAATAATGATGTCAGTGAAGAGGATGAATCATGCAAAGAAAATGGGAGGAACTATGGAAAAGTGAATATAGATGATCTTAAGAAATTTTATGAAGAAATGGATTAGGAAAAGCTGAAAAGGGCAAATGATGTGCAAGATAAGTATGACATTTTTATGGAAATATGAGACTGGTTTGAATAAATATGTCCCATTGTACAAACCTAAAGAAAAGGAAAACAGGTGTCCTTCAGTGCAAGATGTGTAAGTGCAAAAAAAATAAAAAGATGAAGGCATAAATAAGAATGAAAAGAAATCAAATCGAAAAAATTAAGAAGACTAAGATAGGAAGAAATGAATATGTGAAACTAAGGAGAGAGGAAGAGAAAGGATATGAAAAGGATATAGTTGAAAAGTGCAAGGACGAACCAAAACTGTTCTACAGATTCATTAGTGGAAAAATTAAACTAAAACTAGAAAGATTGATGGATGGATGGAAATGAAACCCAAAAAGACATGAGTGAATTGCTAAACAAAAGTTTCAGTAAGTTTTCACCGAAGGATCAGATGTTAAAGAACCACAAGATAAGAGAAAAAAAGCAAATGTGGGAAATTCTAGTAATTAAAAAAAAAGTTTATGAAATGATGGAGGAACTGGAAGAGAGAAAAGCAACTGGACCAGACTGAGTATCTAGTTTAATTTTTAAAGAGTGCAGGAAACAATTAATTGAACCAATAAATGACATAATAAAGTGCTCAGTACCAGATGGAATGGTGCCTAAGGAATGGAAGAGAGCATAGTGCCAATTTATTCTAAATGTGCCATAATGCCAAAGTCTAAAGAAATGATGGACCAGTATCAGTGACCAACATAGTATGTAAAATCTGTGAAAAGTGATAAAGAAGTAGGGGACAGAATTTCTAGAAGACATAATATAATAACAGAAAAACAGTATGACTTTAGTCTAAAGTGATCATGTGTAATCAATTTCATTAGCTTTTATTCGAGAGAGACTGATATAACGGAAGGGAGGGAGGGATAGGTAGACTGTGTGTATTTAGATATAAAAAAAACTTTTTTTGGCTATTATGGAAGCTAAAAAATATAGGAGGATTAAATGGAAAAATATAAAAAATGAATAGAAAGTTACCTAAAGGAAAGAGAAATGAGAATGATAGTAAAAGATGTAAAATTGAGATGGAGAAAAGTAGATAGTGGAGTACCACAAGGATCAGTGCTGGATCCAATACTTTTCCTGATCTACATAAATTATATGCCTGAAGGAATAAAGAGTTACATGAGTTTGTTTGCAGATGATACAAAATTATAAAGACATGAGAAACAACAGACTGAAATGATACACAAGGACTTGAATAAAATCTGGGACTGGAGTAAGAAATGGAAGATGGAAATTAGTGTGAAAATGTCATGTAATGGAAATGGAAAAAAGTGAAGAGACCAAAATGGGCATACAAAATGGGAAATGAAGAAATAATAAAAGCAAAAGAGAAAAATCTAGGAGTGATAATACAGTATAGTCAACAGTCAAAGAAGCATGTAGAAAAGATATTCAGAGATACATATAGAATGGTGAGAAATATTGGAGCAGCATTCCACTACATGGATAAAGATATGATGAGAAAGATAATTACCACTGTGATTAGACAAAAGTTGGAATATGTTGAATTAGTGTAGTCTCCCCACAAGAAGAAACATGTCAGAAAACCTAGAAAGGATACAAAGGATGGCAATGAAGATGGTTCCAGAACTGGAAGAATTAATATAGGAAGATTGGGTTTGGTTAGGTTAGGTTTAAAGGAAATTAGTCTGCCAACATAGGAACAAAGAAAAGAAAGGGAAGACGATATTAATTTATAAATTGTGAAATCAAGTGGAAGAAACAGATAATAAGAAACTGCTGCTAAGATAAATAAGAAATACCAGATACACACAAGGATATAGCAAAAAGCTAAGAGAAGGAAGATGCCTGAGTAGAAGTATGGTTTCCCACAGAGAAATATTAGAAGTTCGGAACAAGCTAAGTGAGGATGTGGTATTGGCAATGAGTGTGCACAACTTCAAGGAAAAGCTAGACAAGTGTAGATATGGAGACAGGGCCTTACAAGCATAGCTGAGGCCCTGTAAATTACAACTAGGTAAATATACACACACACACACACACACACACACACACACACACACACACACACACACACACACACACACACACACACACACACACATACAGTGGAACCATGGTTCTGAAATGTAATTCGTCCTTGAGTGCTGTTCAAAATCCAAAATGTTCAGAAAACAAAGCCATTTTTCCTATAGGAATCAATGTAAAATGGGTTATTCTGTTCCCAGACAACCATCCACCCTGTCTTAGTGGCTTATGACAGATGCCCCCATTGCCATGATGGCCACTCCACAATATCTCCAACTCACAAATTATTTATCTGAAAATTTATTTATCCAGGATTGAATGAATTTAGTGACAGAGAACTCATTAGAAGATTCTGTTTAGACCATACAGATATTCTCTTTGCCACTGATCTAGTGAGGGAATCCTTACAGAGGGACACAGAAATGAGCAACCCACTTACCATCAAAATGAAGATATCTTGCTTCTGAGAAGAGCTACTGGAAAAAGGTTTTGTGCATTTGTGGGTCATTGAAAAAACCACAGGTGGCTCAGGATTAGTCCTTTTGTGTCAAAAATTGTTTTTATATCGAGGCTCTTCAGCAGATCACATTTAACTTATTACAAAAGATTGAATCACTGTCTTATCCACAGTGCCTCTCCTCCATATATAATCAATGAAAGAAATATAAAAACAATAAATTAGTAATAAATGGTAGCTCTAGCTTTTTTTTTTTTTTTTTTTTTTTTTTTTTTTTTTTTTTTTTTTTTTTTTTTTAGTATTTGAAATCAAGGCAAATTATGGTTCGCAACTCAAAGCAATTATTAGTTAAAAATTTTGTTCTAAAATATACACGTGTGTATGTGTGTGTGTGCGTGTGCGTGTGAGATCTGCAGCAATGAATCTGGTTTGTTCACTAAAAGAACATACTAAAAATTTTACTTGTTCAGAAGACCCCAGTGAACTGGACTGGTTTCGTACTGGATCAGGGGGTTGCTGTGAACTTTACAGTGATCCAACTGTGACCTCATTGAACATTCACCTTTGTGTCTCACTACACAAAGGGGCAGTCAGAGCCTGACTTCTAAGAACAACTCTCTTCCTTCACACAACTGTACATTCACCTAATACATGCATACCCTTCATTCAAGATTCAAAATCAAATATGGGAACTATTACACCAACCTCATAGGCCCTGTCTGGGGAGGGGACCACATATGTTTCCTGGTCAGACTGCTCATCTTCAGGTAGCAACCCTAAGCATTTTAACACCCCCCTCAAATTTTTCTTCATTAACTTCCTCAGCATTCACAGCCTTACATCTAATTTTTAATCTGTGAAACACCATCTCTCTGCTACAAAACCGTCATCTTTTCCTTACGGAAACCCAGATGTCAAGGCATTTGACAGTAGCCTCTACTCTTTTCCCTCCTACTATTTCTATTATCTAATGCTCTCATGCCCACATTCTTGAAACTCCTAAATTTTCTACTATCTGGCTTTTGACTGCAGGGTCATTCTTGAACTAAATTCATCTGTGCTGTATACCCAACTCCTCTAATTACAACAATTTCTTTGAATTTTTAACTTCCAAAGTGGAGAATATCTTGAATAATTTCCTTTCCTTTCATGGAAATCTTCCTTCTTGGAGACTTCATTGTTCACCGTCATTTCATCTTTCTTGTCCCTTCACTGTCTAGCCTCTAACTTTGTTATCCTCCATAATCTAAAAGAATTAGTGCAACAACCTTCTTGCATTCCTGACTATCTTTGAGATGGTCCAACATTGTTGACCTTTTCCTAACCTCTAATCCACTTATGCTGTCACCCTATCTTCTCCATTAGGCTCCTCTGATCACAGTCACATATCTTTATCTTTTCCTATCACTTCAATGCCTCCAAAGATGAGGTTCCTCTGGCATTTTGCCTCTGTTAATTAGGGCGACCTGAGGAGGTATTATGGAATGACAGCTGCTTCCATGTCAGAGACCTGTCTCTGTGTGCTGAGCACATAACAGAGGTGATAGTCTTCAAACCTTGGTTTAACACAGCCTGTTCTTGTGCTATACATAATAGAGAGGTGGTTGACAAACAGTACTTGAGCCTTCCATCACCTGAATCTCATGCACTTAATATTTTTGACTGGAATCATGCCAAGTTTGTTTTCCAACTAGCCAAAAGCTAGTTCTAACTCCCCTGGTGACTTATGACACCTTGGCAAAAACATCTTCAATAACTTTACTTCATCTTTTCCTTCTTTATTTCATCCTGATGGCACCACTCCATCTCATCTATCTCAAAAGCTGGACTCTTCTTCAAACCTTTGGTATATACTACCTTGGATGTAAATACTATCTTGGACTCCTGACATATGTTGCTGTTGTGGTAGATGGTCACTGCTTATCTCTAAGTCTGTTATTAGAGGTTAATAGAGGTATTTCTCAGGGTTCTGTTCGGTCATTCACACTCTTCTTATTATTCTTCAGTGATCTTTTAACCCAAACTTCTCATCCTATTCATTCCTACGCTGATGATACCACTCTGCACTCTTACACATCTTTTCATAGACATCCAACCCTTCAGGAAGTAAACAGCTCACACAGGAAACCCATAGAACGTCTGACTTTTGATCTCTTAAAATTTCTGGTTTGAGCAGAGCAAACTTAGTATTGTTCAGTGCCTCAAAAATTCAATTCCTCCATCTATCAACTCGACACAGCCTTCCAGATGACTATCCCTTTTCTTCAGTGACACTCAAATGTCCACCTCTCCTACATTAAACATCTTCTGTCTATCCTTAGGTAATTTACTAACAGTCTAAACTGGAAATTTCACATATCATCTCTAGCTGAAAGAGCTTTTATGAAGTTTGGCATTCTAAGTCACCTTTGCCAGTTTTTCTCATATTCCCAGCTGCTAACTTTGTACAGTGGCCTAATCTGCCCATGTATAGAGTATGCTTCACATGTATGGGGCCTTCTACTTATACTGCTCTTTTAGACAGGGTGGAATCAAAAGCATTTCATCTTATCAACTCTTTTCTTCTAACTGACTGTCTTCAGCCTCTTTCTCATTGGTGCATTGTTGCATCTCATGTTATCTTCTACTGCTATTTTTATGCTAGCTCCTTTTTTGATCTTGCTGACTGCATGTCTTCCCTCCTCCTTTGCCTCATTGCACAAGGCTATCTACCTTCTCTCTTATTCTGTCCACCTTTGTAATGCAAGAGTTTGCAGTATTCTCAGTCATTAATCTCTTTGGTCTGCTAAACTCTTGAATTCCCTGCTTTTTTTTTTTTTTTTTTTTTTCGGGAAGGTTGATCTGTTTGGGCTCAGATTTTTTTTAAATTTTTATTTATGTATTTATTTGTTTATTATTATTATTATTATTATTATTATTATTATTATTATTATTATTATTATCATTATCATTATTATTATTATTATTATTATTTTTATTTTTATTATTTTTATTATTATTGGCACGGCCAGTGGCCCTCATACATTAAATAAAAAATGAAAAGAAAAAACATAAAAACCACTTCTTTCTGTACCTCATTCAACACATGGAATGTGGTGAACTTTATTTTTCAATGTCATTTCTTTAGATCAGTGGTTCTCTGCCTAGGGAGGGGCACAGGTGCTCTCCCAGCAGGGGTGCAAGCACAGGATGGGAGGGGAAAAATCACGGAAAATCCACAGACTCACTGGCTATTAGCACAGAGGAGATGCACTTGTTATGCCTATCCAAGGGGTATCTTTCTATCTATCTATGGTGTTATAGTTGGAGAGGGGGTTGAGTGGGTGGTGCAGGGAGGAGGGGGGGCCTCATCTGCACTGAACCAGCTTTGTGGGGGCCAGCTTGCAAAAGGTTGAGAACTCTATATGCTCTTCTTGATTGCATTTCCATGGGATCCTGTGTCCCTTTTTGTCCAAGTTCACAAGGTCCTCTGACCAGTTTCTCCAGACTATTCATTAATCTATACAGTACAGTTTGATATCTTTATCTCCTTTGTTCATGAATTACAATATCAAGCCTCTCCAATCTCTATGCAGCAGTTCCCCCAAGCTTGATGGTATTTTAGTTGCCACTCTCTGTATTCTCCACAACTTGATTATATTCCATTTCATTTTTGGTAGCCACACCACCACTTTATACTCTAATCTAGATCAAATTATGTTTGTAATTAGTCTCTTAATCATCTTGTCATCCATAAAAGTCTTGGTAAATCTGTTTCTTTTAACCTGTGTTCCCTGAGCAAAATTGTCTTTCTCTGTGTGTGTGTGTGTGTGTGTGTGTGTGTGTGTGTGTGTGTGTGTCTGTGTGTGTATATGAGAGAGAGAGAGAGAGAGAGAGCTTGTGTGTGTATCCACTTATAGTTGTATTTACCTATTTGTGCCTTATGGGAAAAGAGTTGTGCTCATACTGTCCCATCTTGCACATGTTTTAATATCCAACTTAGCCTTAAATCTATGCATACTTTTTGCATTTACTATCTCCTCATCCAGACTTTTTCATACATCGACACTTCTATACTGGAAACTATACTTTTTGACTACTCTTCTACAATCACTCTTCTTCAGCCTCTTTCCATGTCCTCTTGTATCACATGTATCCCAAACCATTAAGTCATTCCAGTCCACCTTCTCCACTCCCTCATATGCTTTATCTATTTCAGATCTCCCTTTCTCTCCTTTTTTCAAATGTTGGTAGAAGTAACCTTTCCAATCTCTCTTCATATGTCAATTCCCTGATATTTGGTACCATCTTTGTTGCTGTCCTGTGAACTCTCCAACTTCCTTATGTCCTTTTTTTCTTGTAGGGCAACCATACTATCGCTGCATGTTCCAGTCTAAGTCTAATCAGTGATATATTCATCTTCCTGATCATCTCTTCATCCATATATGCAAAAGCCAGCCTTATTCTTCTCAACAAGTTAGGGGTTTCTCCTGTAATTTTGCTAATGTGTTTCTCTGGGATCAAATTCCCAGTCACTTTAACCACTTAGATCCATTTCCTCTTCTGCTCCACTCAACCTTTCACCATTCAACAGTTTCCGTTTACTCTTCTTGCACTGTCTCGAAATTCTATTACTTTTCATTTCTTTAGATGAAATTCTGTTTCCCATCTATGACTCCACTCTGATATAGTTCAGATCTTGTAACACTCCATAATCCTCCACATTCTCAACTTTTTTCAGCAACTTTATATATATATATATATATATATATATATATATATATATATATATATATATATATATATATATATATATATATATATATATATATATATATATATATAGGAAGAACACTGGCCAAGGGCAACAAAAATCCCCCCCCCCCAAAAAAAAAAAAAAGCCATTAAAATGCCAGCCCCATAAAAGGGTCAAAGCAGTAGTCAAAAATTGATGGATGTGTCTTGAAACCTCCCTCTTGAAGGAATTCAAGTCATAGGAAGGTGGAAATACAGAAGTAGGCAGGGAGTTCCAGAGTTTACCAGAGAAAGGGATGAATGATTGAGAATACTGGTTAGAGAGGTTAGAGAGGTGGACAGAATAGGGGTGAGAGAAAGAAGAAATTCTTGTGCAGCGAGGCCACGGGAGGAGGGAAGACATGCAGTTAGCATGAAAATAGCAGTAGAAGACAGCTAGAGATGCAACATTGCGGCAGTGAGAGAGAGGCTGAAGACAGTCAGTCAGAGGAGAGGAGTTGATGAGACAAAAAGCTTTTCATTCCACCCTGTTTAGAAGAGCAGTATGAGTGGAACCGCCTCAGACATGTGAAGCATACTCCATACATGGACGGATAAGGCCCTTGTACAGAGTTAGCAGCTGGGGGGATGAGAAAAACTGGTGGAGACATCTCAGAACACCTAACCTCATAGAAGCTGTTTTAGCTACAGATGAGATGTGAAGTTTCCAGTTCAGATTATAAGTAAAGGACAGACTGAGGATGTTCAGTGTAGAAGAGGATGACAGTTGAGTGTCATTGAAGAAGAGGGGATAGTTGTCTGGAAGGTTGTGTCGAGTTGATATATGCAGGAATTGAGTTTTTGAGGCACTGAACAATACCAAGTTTGCTCTGCCCCAATCAGAAATATTAGAAAAATCAGAAGTCAAGCGTTCTGTGGCTTCCCTGCATGAAATGTTTACCTCCTAAAGGGTTGGACGTCTGAAAAGAAGTTGAAAAGTGCAGGGTGGTATCATTAGCGTAGGAGTGGATAGGACAAGAAGTTTGGTTTAAAAGATCATTAATGAATAATAATAAGAGAGTGGGTGACAGGACAGAACCCTGAGGAACACCACTGTTAATAGATTTAGGAGAAGAACAGTGACCGTCTACCACAGCAGCAATAGAACGGTCAGAAAGGAAACTTCAGATGAAGTTACAGAGAGAAGGATAGAAGCCGTAAGGGGACAGTATGGAAATCAAAGCTTTGTGCCAGACTTTATTAAAAGCTTTTGATATGTCCAAGGCAACAGCAAAAGTTTCACCAAAATCTCTAAAAGAGGATGACCAAGACTCAGTAAGGAAAGCCAGAAGATCACCAGTAGAGCGGCCTTGACAGAACCCATACTGGCAATCAGATAGATGGTTGTGAAGTGATAGATGTTTAAGAATCTTCCTGTTGAGGATAGATTCAAAAACTTTAGATAGGCAGGAAATTAAAGCTATAGGATAGTAGTTTGAGGGATTAGAACAGTCACCCTTTTTAGGAACAGGTTGAATGTAGGCAAACTTCCAGCAAGAAGGAAAGGTAGATGTTGACAGACAGAGCTGAAAGAGTTTGACTAGGCAAGGTGCAAGCACGGAGGCTTAGTTTCGGAGAACAATAGGAGGGATCCCATCAGGTCCATAAGCCTTCCAAGGGTTTAGGCCAGCAAGGGCATGGAAAACATCATTGCGAAGAATTTTAATAGGTGGCATGAAGTAGTCAGAGGGTGGAGGAGAGGGAGGAACAAGCCCAGAATCGTCCAAGGTAGAGTTTTTAGCAAAGGTTTGAGTGAAGAGTCCAGCTTTAGAAATAAATGTGATAGCAGTGGTGCCATCTGGTTGAAATAAAGGAAGGAAAGAAGAAGAAGCAAAGTTATTGGAGATATTTTTGGCTAGATGCCAGAAGTCATGAGGGGAGTTAGATCTTGAAAGGTTTTGACAACTTTTTAGCTAGTTGGAGAACAGACTTGGCATGGTTCTGGGCAGAAATATAAAGTGCATGAGATTCTGGTGATGAAAGGCTTAAGTACCTTTTGTGGGCCACCTCTCTATCATGTATAGCACAAGAACAAGCTGTGTTAAACAAGGGTTTGGAAGGTTTAGGTCAAGGAAAAGAGTGAGGAATGTACGTCTCCATGCCAGACACTATCACCTCTGTTATGCGCTCAGCACACAAAAACGGGTCTCTGACATGGAAGCAGTAGTCATTCCAAGGAAAATCAGCAAAATACCTCCTCAGTTCCCCCCAACTAGCAGAGGCAAAACGCCAGAGGCACCTTTGCTTAGGGGGATCCTGAGAAGGGGTTGGAGCGATAGGACAAGATACAGATATGAGATTGTGATTGGAGGAGCCCAATGGAGAAGAAAGGGTGACAGCATAAACAGAAGGATTAGAGGTCAGGAAAAGGTCAAGAATGTTGGGCGTATCTCCAAGACGGTTAGGAATACGAGTAGGGTGTTGCATCAGTTGCTCTAGGTCGTGGAGGATAGCAAAGTTGAAGGCTAGTTCACCAGGATGGTCAGTGAAGGGAGAGGAAAGCCAAAGCTGGTGGTGAACATTGAAGTCTCCAAGAATGGAGATCTCTGCAAAAGGGAAGAGAGTCAGAATGTGCTCCACTTTGGAAGTTAAGTAGTCAATGAATTTCTTATAGTCAGAGGAGTTAGCTGACAGGTATACAGCACAGATAAATTTAGTTTGAGAATGATTCTGTAGTCGTAGCCAGATGGTGGAAAACTTGGAAGATTCAAGAGCGTGGTCATGAGAGCAGGTTAAGTCATTGTGCACATAAATGCAACATCCAGCTTTGGATCGAAAATGAGGATAGAGAAAGTAGGAGGGAACAGAAAAGGGGATACTGTCAGTTGCCTCAGACACCTGAGTTTCAGTGAGGAAAAGATGAGGTTTAGAAGAGGAGAGGTGGTGTTCTACAGATTGAAAATTAGATCTTAGACTGCGAATGTTGCAGAAGTTAATGAAGAAAAAGTTGAGGGGGGTGTCAAGACACTTACGGTCGTCGACAGAAAGGCAGTCCGACCTGGGGACATTTATGGTCCCCTCCCCAGATGGAGACTCCGAGGCTTGTGTAGGAGTCGCCATGATGATTTTAAAATTTTTGAGCGAAGGGTGTGTGTGTTATTAGGTGCTTATAGTTTTTTGTGGAGGAAGAGAGTTGTCTTTAGAGGGCAGGCTCTGACTGCCCCCTTGTTTTTTGAGACACAAAGGGAAATGTTCAGTGAGGTCACAGCTCTGTTTAATGATATTAATGATAAGTTCATAGCACCCCCTGAACAGTGCCTTAGACCTCACTGGGAGTAATCATTTCGGCAGGTGTCTACTGTCTCCTTGGCATCTTCCACAAAAAGGCTCATGTAGCTATTCACAGTCATATAATTTATATA
Source organism: Scylla paramamosain (assembly GCF_035594125.1). Classification (NCBI taxonomy): domain Eukaryota; kingdom Metazoa; phylum Arthropoda; class Malacostraca; order Decapoda; family Portunidae; genus Scylla; species Scylla paramamosain. Next base: position 13,911,384 of record NC_087154.1, read on the forward strand.
AACCACAAACATGATTGGTGCAAGTACTGAACATTGGGGTACTCTGCTTGTGACGTTCCTCCACAATGATTCCTGAACTTTACCACTGTTCTCATCTCTCTATTAGTCAAGAAATTTTCAACAGGCCACCCCTTACCCCACCATCATGCTTTAACTTTCACAGTAATTTCCTGACCAGAACCTTACGAAAAACCTATTCAGGCCTAAATAAACACAGTCTACCCAACCGTCTCTCTCTCTTGCATTATATCCACCACTCTGGAATAAAAACTCATTAAGTTTTTAACATGATTACCCTCTCCTAAATCCAAATTGTTGCTTTGTCATCACTTCATTTTCTTATAAGTACTACATCCACTTATTCTTCACTTATCTTTCACACATCTTACACACCACACTTGTTAGAGAGACAGGTCTATAGTTCAAAGGCTCCACTTTGTTACCACCTTTATAGATTGGCACTATATTGGCTCTCATTCAATCAGGACTCTATTTTCATTTAGAGAGCTTTCAGTAATACTGTACACCACCCATGTCAACTGCTAATTGCATTTTTTTCAATATCCATCCTGATACTCCATTAAGTCCCGGGGCTTTTTTAACGTCTAATCCCTACAGCTGTTTCTAGACATCTTCATTCACTTGGATTACCCCTAAATCCATTTCCTCACTCATCTCATTCTGTCCACAAATGTCCTCTCTTTTGTGAACACTGCTTGAAAACTCTTGTTAATTATCTCTGTCATTTCAGCCAGATCCTCAAACATTTGGCCTTCCCCTTCAACCTATTTATTCCTTCCCTATTGTTCATTTTGCTAATCACATATCTGAAGAATAGTTTTGGTTCCTCCTTACATCTGTCCGTAACATTTTTCTCATAACTTTTCCTTTGTGTGTGTGTGAGAGACAAAGAATGAACAAGTGTCCATCTCTCTCTCTCTCTCTCTCTCTCTCTCTCTCTCTCTCTCTCTCTCTCTCTCTCTCTCTCTCTCTCTCTCTCTCTCTCTCTCTCTCTCTCTCTCTCTCTCTCTCTTGTTTGTGTGTATATTTAATTTATTTATGTAGATTACTTTCATACTTCAGCATCAGACCATATGGTTATTTAACCCTTACATTCCATAATATGTCTAGAATTTTATTTCAGGACATGGTATAATAAAATGTGCATTTATCTTATACTTAGCTTGTAAAACTTTATAGATTATATTTTATATATGAATAGTAGCTGAACAACTTTTTTTATTTAATTCTTTTGCTGAATTTCTTGAACTGGCTCATGGAAATGTGTGCAGTGTTTTTATGTCTACTACTGAGTTGCATTTTTTTATTTCATGTTTATGGCAGGCACTATAATTTATTGGCTTGCATCTTTTGTAGGATGCCTGTTACTTGACTTTGCTAATTTTTTTGTGTTATGATAAGGTTATTTTGCTTATTTTAAATATTTGGATATGTTATTAGGAGATTTTAAGGTTTGTTATTGTTCACTGCTTCCTAAGTTGAAACATTTTTCTCTTTGTTTTGTATGTATTTTACTTTGTTTTGTTGTATTTTGAAACTGGCTTGAATTGCCTCTACATGTAGTTGCCCTTGCTGTACCATCTTGGGTGAATTAGATTCTAATTGTTAATTGAAGCAGTCTTACCTGTTTCACCTCACTGCCATTATCTTGTGAGTAAATCACCATCTTGCATGAAAAGTCATGTCCATCCTTTCCTTCATTTTATGCATGCACCACCAATTAGCTCCTAATTTCCATTACAGCAACATTGTTACCTTCATTAACATTTCAAGGACATGAACAACAAACTTTTTTCTTTGAGTGTCATCAGGAAGTTTTTGTATGTGCTTCAAAAAATAAGTACTAAAGAAGTTACAAAAGGCGCATTTTATGAACTGCATGAATAAATTTTTATTTTTATTTTGCATGCAGTATCTAAAAATTATATGTATTAGTTAGAAAATATTAAAACTTAATAAAATATTTGTATTAGGGTGTATTGTGATTATATTAAGCATTTATGTTTACAGTATTATAAAATTTAAATTCTACCAATTTTGAATATCACCATTGGCTTGTCATTCTACTGGAATAGTTGATACATTGATATTAATGCCTGTCAGTTACTAACATGATACACTGTGGAGACACTTAAAAAAAAAAAAAAAAAAAAAAAAAAGTCTGTAAAACATGGTCCCAAATGCATCAGATTTAGACTGACGTAGTGACATTCCCCCTTTCTGTTGTGGTCCTTATAGTTCCGCACTGGACGAGTCATCATTCCTCAGGGCAGCTCTGCACGAGACCCCCCAGGCTCTTCCTCACCGCCCCCTCTCTCTCCCCTGTCTGTGGAGAGTTCTAGTACCCCACAACCTCCTCTCTCACCCCCTTCTGGTACTCAAGGACTCAACTCACCTCTGGTATCATCTTGTTCCCTGCAACTGGTGAGCTCAGAGAATCGCACTTCATGTGCCTCTGATGACACTTCAGAGTCATACAACGTTGTCTCAAGTGCCACCACCATGAAAGTGGCTGGGGTACAGACTTCCCCGCCTGGAAGTTTCAATCCCTCAGGCCTAAATCCTGCAAGGCCTTCCCTCTCCCGCTTGCCTGACCCTCCACGAACCGAGCTCCCGCTAGCCAATCCCTCCTCTCCCCCTGACCCTGATCAGCATATAAGAGTCCTCACCCCTCTAGAAATTATGCGAACTCTGCCTGTTCTGCACCAGGATGCCTTCCCCAGCCCCACTACCACCACTACCACCTCCGTCACCACTACCACTACCATCACTACCACCACGGTTAGTATAGAAATGTAGTATCCACTAACCACAACCATCACTAGTTTCATGGTTCATGTAGTATAGTAGTATTCCCACCACTTGTCATCGTTTTTAGTATGGAATGGTAGTTCTCTGTTTATTATCATACTTTAATGGTTTCAAATCTTTATATCCATCTGTTTCATTATATCGAAACCCTACCATGTACTTCCCAGGGGGCCTCAGTATGTATGTACAGTTACCCATATTAGCAAGGTATTTCTTGTTTTCAAGGAATGCATGTCCTAGCAGTCTCATTTGGACCTCTATATTTGGCTCAGTTTCCCCCTCCCAAAGATTTCATATTTGTACCTTTCATTTGGCCATGGTTGTTCTAAATTGACTTTCATCCATTTAGAAGTGGTGCCTTCATTTAAATTTCATGTATTACCCCAAGATGTGAATAGAATGTCTTCCTTGTTTGGAGATCCTTCATAGTTTATACACTTGATATTTACTGCTTCTAGTATGTCCAATATTATTATTATTTTTTATTTTATTTTATTTTTTTTCTTTCCAAGCTCCCCTGGTCTTCTCAAATTAAAATATTTAGATGGAAGTAGTTTCATAGTGAGCTTTACTCTAAATAATACGTATATTTTTTTGTTTTGTAATTCAAGTTTTGAGTAATTATATTTTATGATATATTAAGCCTTGTAACATTCACTAGGGATATGAAGGTTAGTTTTAAGTTTAAGGCATTGGATTCACAAAATGCGTACATAGGCACTTAGCTTTTTAACAGGTATTCATCGTCATGTTTTTATCACTGTGCTTTGAAACAGAGGTACAAGACATTGCAGGAATATAAAGCAGTGGTTCCTACTTTACTATGTAAATATGTCTAAGGAAGTACAGTGGAACTTCAGTTTTTTAATTTAATTCGTTCCTAAAAGCCATTTGAAATCCAAAATATTTGGAAACAAATTATTTTCCCCATTGGAATCAATGTAAAATGGAATAATCCATTCATTAATCCATCCTGTCTCACCAGCTTATGACAGATACTCCCACTACTAAGATGGCGACTCCACATCATCTCCAGCTCAGAAATGATTTATCCAGAAGGGACATACTGAATTAACTTAGTGACATAAAACTCATGAAAAGATACTGTTTAGACCGTTAAGGTATTCTCTTTGTCACCAGTCAAGTGAGGGAAGCCTTACAGAGTGACACAGGAGCAACCCACTTACTGCTAAAATGAAGGTGATCATAACACTTAGACATCTTACTGCTGGGAAAAGCTACTGGGAAAATGCAGTTGCACAATAGTGATGGCATTGTGGGTCATCGAGAGACTCACAGGTGGCACAGGATTATTCCTGAGCACCACAAACTGTCTGTTTACATTGAGGCTCTTTAATGTGATCACATTTAACTTATTTCAAAGATTGAATTACTGTCTTACCCACTGTGGCTCCCCTCCAAATAAAAAAAATGAAGGAAATATTTATAGAAACTATAAATTAGTAATAAACAGCAGGTTTTGCTTTGTCTCTTAGCATTTAAAACCAAATAACTTTGTTCAAGAACCAAATTATGGTATGGCAACCAAAGTAATTATGAGTTTTAAATTTTGTTCAAAAACAAATTTGTTTGAAAAGGAAGACATTCAGTAACTGAGGTTCCACTGTATTGCATTTTGAGATATCCCACTATGAGAGGGGAAATCAGAGTGGGTGAGAGTTAGTGTGAGATGCGGTCAGCTTATAATGCAGGAAATATGTTGACTAAATTTTGTCTAAATAGGCAGAAACCCCTTTAGATCATCTCATACACATTATATAGATTTTGCTCACCTTCCACTCGAGTTGTCATGAATCATTTCACACTTATACTAGAATCACATTTTCACAGCAAAGATGACCATTTGCATGTTTGATAAAGGCAAGTGATGTATTCCCACTACTTAGCAGGACAAGGAAATGGCAGACATGCTAGCTGAGAGAGGATGTACTTATGATCTTGTCCCAAGTTTCAGTTCAACCTCCTCTCTCTCTCTCTCTCTCTCTCTCTCTCTCTCTCTCTCTCTCTCTCTCTCTCTCTCTCTCTCTCTCTCTCTCTCTCTCTCTCTCTCTCTCTCTCTCTCTCTCTCTCTCTCTCTCTCTCTCTCTCTCTCTCTCTCTCTCTCTCTCTCTCTCTCTCTCTCTCTCTCTCTCTCTCTCTCTCTTTCTTTCTTTCTTTCTTTCTTTCTTTCTTTCTCTCTCTCTCTCTCTCTCTCTCTCTCTCTCTCTCTCTCTCTCTCTCTCTCTCTCTCTCTCTCTCTCTCTCTCTCTCTTTCTTTCTTTCTTTCTTTCTTTCTTTCTCTCTCTCTCTCTCTCTCTCTCTCTCTCTCTCTCTCTCTCTCTCTCTCTCTCTCTCTCTCTCTCTCTCTCTCTCTCTCTCTCTCTCTCTCTCTCTCTCTCTCTCTCTCTCTCTCTCTCTCTCTCTCTCTCTCTCTCTCTCTCTCTCTCTCTCTCTCTCTCTTGCTCTCTCTCTCTCTCTCTCTCTCTCTCTCTCTCTCTCTCTCTCTCTCTCTCTCTCTCTCTCTCTCTCTCTCTCTCTCTCTCTCTCTCTCTCTCTCTCTCTCTCTCTCTCTCTCTCTCTCTCTCTCTCTCTCTCTCTCTCTCTCTCTCTCTCTCTCTCTCTCTCTCTCTCTCTCTCTCTCTCTCTCTCTCTCTCTCTCTCTCTCTCTCTCTCTCTCTCTCTCTCTCTCTCTCTCTCTCTCTCTCTCTCTCTCTCTCTCTCTCTCTCTCTCTCTCTCTCTCTCTCTCTCTCTCTCTCTCTCTCTCTCTCTCTCTCTCTCTCTCTCTCTCTCTCTCTCTCTCTCTCTCTCTCTCTCTCTCTCTCTCTCTCTCTCTCTCTCTCTCTCTCTCTCTCTCTCTCTCTCTCTCTCTCTCTCTCTCTCTCTCTCTCTCTCTCTCTCTCTCTCTCTCTCTCTCTCTCTCTCTCTCTCTCTCTCTCTCTCTCTCTCTCTCTCTCTCTCTCTCTCTCTCTCTCTCTCTCTCTCTCTCTCTCTCTCTCTCTTTGCTCTCTCTCTCTCTCTCTCTCTCTCTCTCTCTCTCTCTCTCTCTCTCTCTCTCTCTCTCTCTCTCTCTCTCTCTCTCTCTCTCTCTCTCTCTCTCTCTCTCTCTCTCTCTCTCTCTCTCTCTCTCTCTCTCTCTCTCTCTCTCTCTCTCTCTCTCTCTCTCTCTCTCTCTCTCTCTCTCTCTCTCTCTCTCTCTCTCTCTCTCTCTCTCTCTCTCTCTCTCTCTCTCTTTTGCTCTCTCTCTCTCTCTCTCTCTCTCTCTCTCTCTCTCTCTCTCTCTCTCTCTCTCTCTCTCTCTCTCTCTCTCTCTCTCTCTCTCTCTCTCTCTCTCTCTCTCTCTCTCTCTCTCTCTCTCTCTCTCTCTCTCTCTCTCTCTCTCTTGCTCTCTCTCTCTCTTTTGCTCTCTCTTGCTCTCTCTCTCTCTCCTTTGCTCTCTTGCTCTCTCTCTCTCTCTCTCTCTCTCTCTCTCTCTCTCTCTCTCTCTCTCTCTCTCTCTCTCTCTCTCTCTCTCTCTCTCTCTCTCTCTCTCTCTCTCTCTCTCTCTCTCTCTCTCTCTCTCTCTCTCTCTCTCTCTCTCTCTCTCTCTCTCTCTCTCTCTCTCTCTCTCTCTCTCTCTTTTCTCTTTTGCTCTCTCTTTTCTCTCTTGCTCTCTCTCTTTTCTCTCTTGTTCTCTCTCTCTTTTCTCTCTTGTTCTCTCGCTCTCTTTTCTCTCTTGCTCTCTCTCTCTCTCTTTCTTGCTCTCTCTCTCTCTCTCTCTCTCTCTCTCTCTCTCTCTCTCTCTCTCTCTCTCTCTCTCTCTCTCTCTCTCTCTCTCTCGTTTGCTCTCTCGTTTGCTCTCTCGTTTGCTCTTTCTCTCTCTCTCTCTCTCTCTCTCTCTCTCTCTCTCTCTCTCTCTCTCTCTCTCTCTCTCTCTCTCTCTCTCTCTCTCTCTCTCTCTCTCTCTCTCTCTCTCTCTCTCTCTCCTCCATATTTTGTTCATGGTGAAAATCATATCATGTATGAACCCTACTGAAAAAAAACTTCTAATCACATAATTAATGTGTAATACTAAAGTCAGTGAACTTAAAAAGATCTTGTTTACTGAGCCATTTGAAAACACACATCACTTATCAGGTCCTATAAATTTGTCTTGCACCTGCATTTGAATGTTTTCCTAATAATTTTCACATTTCTTTTATCTTCTCTTTTCTTTTCTGCCATTATTTAGATGCTTTGAGTTACGCGTGGATATTAATAGAGATTTGCTCTTTATCACTTCCATCTTGTTCAGAAAAAAATATATAAGTAGTTTGGTTAAAAGAGTTTTCTAATGTCTTTATAACAAGTATGTGGTAAATTGCATTTCATTTGAGTCAACTACAGCTATTAATACATTGAAACCTTAGCTCACAAATTTGATTAATTCCTGAAGGTCATTTGTGACCCAAAATGTTTGTAAACAGAAACTGTTTACCCCATAAGAATCACTGTAAAGTGGATTAATCCATTCCTGGGCCTCTGTTGACTTTATATATATATATATATATATATAATATATATATATATATATATATATATATATATATATATATATATATATATATATATATATATATATATATATATATATATATATATATATATATATATATATATACTTTGTGCACAAATTCATATACAAAAATCAATTAAAATTATTAAATGTAACATGCAGAAAAATAGAGATAAATACAATACTAAACATGAAATATACAGGAAAACTATCAAAAACAGCAACCTATACCCATGTTTTGCACAGACCAAAGCATTAGTTTCTCAGCACTGGTACTGGTACTGCTGAGCCAACCAATTCAAGCTTGACACAAAGCTGAATGCATTGCTCATGTTGTCTACCCAACTCTAGCTCACAGCCTCATAAACTTTGCCTCTGCTCTCAGTCACTGACCTCTTGTGGCATCAGAAATTGTAGCAAGTACTGAAATTTGTCTGTCAAGGCACATCCATTCATTGAGAGTGGAGATCTTCTAAACTACCTTCTTCTGATGAGCCAAGGACAACTCCAGGAATGTAACAGCTTCTCCTTTTCCTTAATTAAGGCAAAAGCAGTAGTAAGAACTGCACAGAAGCTTCCTGACTTATGAACATTTAGCAATACAAATGAAAGGCCTAGCTCTAGCACCAAGAAGCACCATGTTGTTTACACCCTGCTGTTGCACCTCTTCATTATGTTGAATCTGAGGACACACACACACACACACACACACACACACACACACACACACACAGCACACACACACACACACACACACACACACACACACACACACACACAGTTCTTAATGTGGTAGGCCATATCATTGTATTACTTTGAATATGAGGACAAACCAAACACTGTGGCTGCACCACACTGCTGTCTCACAACAGATATGAGGACAAGATATATATTTGTGTGGCAGCTGCAGTGCTTTATGCAAAGCACACCTGTGTGGTGGCTGCACTGCTATGTCACACCCAGTGTGAGGACAAAACACACTCAACACAGTGCTACGCAATTTGGCCAGCATAAACAAGCATTTTTCAGTGTTTTGAATACCTTGAGTTTCATGATCATCGAGTTTAGTGCTATAGATTTGGAAAGAAAGCAAGTGTGGAATTCGAGGATAGTGCACATTCAAAATATTTTACAAAATAACAACTTTGACATGGCCATCTGGAACCTAACTAATAAGTTGGGGAATGTATGTATTCTGTAGTCTGTAGTATGAAGCATTTGGTATCCATGTTTGTTGGTGTTCTGCAGTCAGTTGTTCCCCAGTTTCAGTGAACATCATCCCACCATCTGACACTAATCCCTGCAACTGATGCCTGCAACCAGTTACTGTGATTAGGCTGGTCTTGATGTTCTGCCAGTACTTCCAGCTTGTTGCCCTACGTTGTTGTTAGCTTGTATATTTGTCACCTTGTTCAGAAAATTTGTTTATGATGAGAGGTGTTCATGACCCAAGGTTCTGCTGTGTATAACACAAGAGGTAGAATTCAGGCTTCCTTATTAGGTTCATCTATTATCTGTCAACCTTCCCTCTCCCTACCCTATCATTCCACTTTCATAGTGGCCTTGCTTTCCTGCTAGAACTTATTTTTCATACACATATTTTTGCTTTACAGTTTCTATAACTTTTTTTTCCTGGATATAGCCAAATCATCTTAATGTAATTCTTTTCTACCATTTTACCACTCCAAACTATTCACTGGATTGAAGTTATTGATAATGTACTGGAAGCATGGTACATATTGAATAAAGCCTAGTAAATTCTCAATATGGACAATACTAGAAACTCAGGAATGAAAGATGATGCTGGCTTGTGTGCTCACAGCTTGAATAATGAAAAGCCATATTGCAAAATCAAAGTGGTATTTTCAAGAAGCCAAAGGCAGTGTCTATATCAATTGTTTTTTAAGCATAAACATTCCCATTTGATTTTTCTTTGAGAACTGGGACTCAAGTGGGAAGGGCCCCCCTTTCTCTCTCTCTCTCTCTCTCTCTCTCTTTCTCTCTCTCTCTCTCTCTCTCTCTCTCTCTCTCTCTCTCTCTCTCTCTCTCTCTCTCTCTCTCTCTCTCTCTCTCTCTCTCTCTCTCTCTCTCTCCTTCCCAAAAAATATGTATTGCCCCTAGTGAGTGCCCCTCAGATGAAAAAAAATAATATTCCTATTAACTTTGAAGTCCTCATAAGCTAAGCAAGCTATACATAAACCTCTCCCCCACCAGAAGAAATAGTAGGGTGTACCACTAGCACAGAAACTAGGTAGGTGTTGGGCAATGGCTAGATTAGGCCGAAGTGCATGTGGGTATTAGTTAAGAGAAATAGTCACTAATACCTCATCCTTAATTCACCTTAGCAATTACACATATTAGATACTTCCAAAAAAAGATTTTAAATAACTCATTCTAATAATAATGGACCAACTGCTGGCTATCTGGACTTGATGAGGGAGCAGCAATTCAACCAGTATTGAGAGAGGGAAGAGACAAAAGCAGGCATGGGTGGCAATTCAAGCCTTAAGGCAGGAGAGCTGCAAATTGGCTCCCCACCACCCACACCAAATAAGCACTGAGTGTGGTATAAAAACATCAACAAAAATAGTTCAGTGTAGGACAACATAACAATAAATTACATAGAGTAGTGAAAGAGTTTACAGTGGTGGCTGGTGATGAAGGGTGTTAAGTATTCACATGGATGGTGTACTTTCAAATTCCTTTTACCTGATGAATAGCATAGGTCAGAGCTCAATAAGTTTGGCCAATGTGGAACATAACATAATCCTTTCTTATAAGTGTGATATATGATACCCCAAAAGGGTAGATTTCAGGGGAATTAATTTGATTTAAGTGACTCACTCTCCGTTTATCCCCTCCTCCCTCCATTATTCTTGTGAATACATTTGCTATTGTAGTCATTTAGCTTTGTTACACTGGTTGAAAAATTATGGTACAAAGAATGTTTGATGTTTTTGCTGGGAACCATTCTGTAATCTAAGATTTAAGAATAAATCTCTCTCACTAATCTTTCCCATTTGGTTTAGTGATTTTGTTATATCAAGTTCCATTATCTGTAATAACACCTTAATATTAGTAAAAGTGTTACCAGTTTTTTATGTGGGTTGTCTTTTGTTTTGGAAAAGTCTGCACTATTGTCATTATGCACAGAAATATTGAATAATTGGTATGTGCATTTTCCTTTCATATTAGAATGATAAATTTATGATAATTGGGAACTTTTGTATATACATATTTTGCATTTGATGACTTGAAAAATGTGGAAGAAAAGGTTAGAAGGTGAAGAGATGACTATAGAGTGTCAAGTTAAAAAAGGTGATGATACAAAATGTGTACATATCCCAATGTTAAAGAGTGGTACTTGTCAGTGCGTAGATGTCTGGTGGATAAATTAATCTTGTGTATTAAATGGCAAATGGATGCATAGAAATTGCCAAACATTGAATATATAAATCTTACTTGCAGTGTGGGGAAGTGGATACCAATCTTATTTTTATGCTCATTATTCTCTCTCTCTCTCTCTCTCTCTCTCTCTCTCTCTCTCTCTCTCTCTCTCTCTCTCTCTCTCTCTCTCTCTCTCTCTCTCTCTCTCTCTCTCTCTCTCTCTCTCTCTCTCTCTCTCTCTCTCTCTCTCTCTCTCATAATAGGTTATCCTGCATAATTACTTTTTTTTTCTCATTGCTAACATTATACAACCATCTTGCTATTTTTGCACTCCTCCCCACTTTCAATAAATGGCCTTTCTGTATACTTAAATCCATATTATACCACTGGCATCAGTTTTAGAGCTTATCTAGATCTCTTTGCTAACACATTCAATCAAAGTTTCTTCAGTAATTCCACATAATCTGCAAACATGTTCTTGAAACTTTCCTATCTGCTATGTCATGTATGTGTCATCCTTTGACATTCACAGCTCAGTTAATGATTTTGAAAATCCATGTGGTAACCTGTGAATAATAAGCTGAAGTTTTTTTTAAATCAGAGGGATAAGCACTTTTATAGTCACCCAAAATATTCATGGCTAGTCATACTTTCCACTCTAACAATAACCATGATTTTGCATACATCTTGTGTGCTTACAATGAATTAAGTTTGTAATTTTGTAAGTGCCTGTGCACCACTTAGAGCTAAGCGTGCATTACAGTCAGTGAGTGCACCTGCTTCACCACCATTGACGTTGTCATTCTCATGTACAGCATTAGTAACCTGTCTCAAGAAACTCACCCTTTTGTATTACACATTCATAATCTTCAAACTCAGTCAAGTACTTGGGATTAGTGTACCTAAGCACCAGGAACAATTTCATCTGTTATTCTCAAGTCACAGCATTCATTTGTTTTTCTTATATGTAGGTGCTGGTGACTCAGTGCCATTTGTACCTGCCACAAGTAGCCATTTTCTTAACAAAACGTATTAGTAATATATATATATATATATATATATATATATATATATATATATATATATATATATATATATATATATATATAT
>NC_087154.1:13925744-13945744 GCF_035594125.1 Scylla paramamosain
GTCATAGGAAGGTGGAAATACAGAAGCAGGCAGGGAGTTCCAGAGTTTACCAGAGAAAGGGATGAATGATTGAGAATACTAGTTAACTCTTGCGTTAGAGAGGCGGACAGAATAGGGGTGAGAGAAAGAAGAAAGTCTTGTGCAGGGAGGCCGCGGAAGGAGGGGAGGCATGCAGTTAGCAAGATCAGAAGAGCAGTTGGCATGAAAATAGCGGTAGAAGACAGCTAGATATGCAACATTGCGGCGGTGAGAGAGGGGCTGAAGACAGTCAGTTAGAGGAGAGGAGTTGATATGTATGATATGATATGTATGTGATATGTTTACCTCCTGATGGGTTGGACGTCTGTGAAAAGACGTGGAAAAGTGCAGTGTGGTATCATCAGCATAGGAGTGGATAGGACAAGAAGTTTGGTTTAGAAGATCATTAATGAATAATAAGAAGAGAGTGGGTGACAGGACAGAACCCTGAGGAACACCACTGTTAATAGATTTAGGAGAAGAACAGTGACCGTCTACCACAGCAGCAATAGAACGGTCAGAAAGGAAACTTGAGATGAAGTTACAGAGAGAAGGATAGAAACCGTAGGAGGGTAGTTTGGAAATCAAAGCTTTGTGCCAGACTCTATCAAAGGCTTTTGATATGTCCAAGGCAACAGCAAAAGTTTCACCAAAGTCCCTAAAAGAGGATGACCAAGACTCAGTAAGGAAAGCCAGAAGATCACCAGTAGAGTGGCCTTAACGGAACCTATACTGGCGATCAGATAGAAGGTTGTGAAGTGATAGATGTTTAAGAATCTTCCTGTTGAGGATAGATTCAAAAACTTTAGATAAGCAGGAAATTAAAGCAATAGGACGGTAGTTTGAGGGATTAGAGCGGTCACCCTTTTTAGGAACAGGTTGAATGTAGGCAAATTTCTTCATTATTACTTCCTCCCCGATTTTATGGTCCCAAGTAGGTCTTCTTTTACTCTTTCCCATTTCCATCACATGGTATTTCTTAGCATTGAATTCCAATTTCCACTTCTTGCTCCACCCATAAATCTTGTCAGCATCTCTTTGCAACTTTATACAATCAACATGGCTCTTTATTATTCTTAACAAATTTGCATCATCAGCAAACAGATTGATATAACTGGTCAAACCCTCCTGCGTATCATTGATATATATTTGGAACATAATGGATGCTAACACTGACCCCTGTGGTACTCTGCTTGTTACATTACTCCAACTTGAACAGGTGTCTCTGATCACATTCCTCATTTCTCTATCCTTTAAGTAGTCTCTCATCCATTTTAACATTGTCCCTCTCAGTCCTCCTTTATGCTTCATCTTCCAGAATAGTCTTTTATGTGGAACTTTATCAAGTTTTTTTGATATCCAAGTACACTGCATCTACCCACCCATCTCTGTTTTCACACATGACCTTCCTTTTCTGAAACCAAATTGACTATTTGTTATAACATCATTTCCTTCCAAATATTTTGCCCACTTTTCCTTGATCACTTTTCCACAGATCTTTCCCACAACATTAGTTACCAACATCAGTCTATAATTTAGTGGCTCAGTCCTCTTTCCTCCTTTGTGTATTGGCACTATATTTACTCTCTTCCACTCTCTTGATACTCTTCCCTCAATCAGTGAGCAGTTAATCACATCCCAAATTGGCTCCACCATTTGTTCCCTACATTCCTTTAGTGTCCAACCTGACACTCCATCAGATCCCATTGCTTTCCTGACATCCAAGTTCTCTAACAATTTGCCAGTTTCATGTTTTTGCACCAAAACTTCCCATAAACCTCCTTATTTGGTTCTGTAAAACCTGCTTCCATGTTGAACACAGACCTGAAACTCATTCATAACTTCACTCATCTCTTCTGCTATTTGATATATCCTTTCTCCCTTTACTATCTTGTTAATGGTCTCTCTGCTTGTCATCTTTCCATTGATATATCTGTAAAAAAAGCTTGGGCTCTTCTTCACATTTCTTTACCACATCCTTTTCAAATTGTTTCTCCTCCTCTCTTCTTATTCTAACATACTCATTACTTGCCTCCTTATACTGCTCTCTGTTATTTTCATTTCTTTGTTTCTTAAGTTTCTTCCAAGCTATATCCTTTCTCTTAGCTTCTGCACATCTGGCATTATACCAAATATGTTTGCTCCTCCTTACTTTATATACAGGTACATACTTCTGCACACCCTCATTGTACTTTTTCAGGAGTGTTTTGTATTGCACTGTCCTGCCTTCCATAAGTCCCTTCCAATCAGTACTCCCAAAGAATTTTAACTCTGTAAAAATTGTCTTTGCATGATTAAGTCTCATTTTTATAATCCTTCTTACATGGTAGAACCTCCCAATCTTGCAGCACCACCTCTAACACCACATGGTCACTTTTTCCCATTAGGCTTAAGTATTTAATGATTGGACTGGGCTTCATTTTTTTTTTTTTTTTTTTTTTTTTTTTTTTTTTTTTTTTTTTTTTTTTTTTTTTTGTGAGTACCAGGTCTAGCATAGATGGTTCTTCCTTCCCTCTGTATCTGGTAAATTCTTCCACCCATTGGTCCATTGTATTCACCATAGCTAACTGTAGCATTTCTTCACTCAACAGTCCAGCATTTCCATAAACTTCCATCTCCTCCCAATTTACATTTTTGCAGTTAAAAGTCTCCCACTAGTAGTATTTTACTGTCCTTCCTTATCATGTTGTCTAGGCACTTCAACACTTCCTTTTGCATTTCCTCGTGATCCTCCAGCCTCCATGTGTTAGTCTTCAGTGGCACATATATTAATATGACCCTCCCTTTCTCCCCCACTAGTCCTGATTGTTATACCTATGACCTCCACCATGCCATCTCCATATTGCACTTCTTCCACATATATGTCATCTTGAACCGTTATCAGTACTCCTTTTCCTTTTCTATCTCTCCTCCAGTAATTATATCTTTCTTCCTTAAAGTTTAAATGGACTTCCTCTCTCAACTATGTCTCAGTTAGGCACAACACATCTGGTCTATATTCCATTAAGTAATCTCTCACTTCCAGTACACTTGAAAGTAACCTGTCTGTTTGTATACATTACTCTTAATGTACTACTTCTCCCTCCACATGCAATTTGTCTGTCTGTTGCTGTGGTTCTTTCATTTCTTGTTCCCTTTTCCGAATATACCATTTCCTTAGTCTCATATCTAGTACCCTCCAGTAAAATTTCCTCTTCTCGGTCACTGTCGTCTGTTTTTTTTTTTTTCCTTGGCTTCATTTCTCAGATCCCTCTCTTTTTCCCTTTCTTCCAAGTTCATATCTCTTTTTATCCAAATATTCTTATATTCTGAACTTTCAGCCAGCTTCCCTGTTTTCACTAGGATCTCCTCTACTGCAGCTTGGGATCTCATTCTCACTTTAAAGGGTCTTTTACCTCCTTCAATATATTTTCCAATTATATATGCTTCTTCCACTTCTTGTTCCACTCCCTGTTCTTCATCTTGGACCATTGTAATAATATTCCTTACCAACTTTCTCTCCTCTCCCTGACAGACTTTACTGGGTTTTTCTTCTCTTGCAGTCCAAAAAGACCATACATTTCTTCTTATCCATTATGTCTCTCACCAAACTCTCCTTTTCTTTAATTACTTGGATTACTGTATCCTTGGTCTTTCCCTGTATTTGGTTTTTAACCACTTCTCTGAAGCTCACTTTTTCATCCTCATGTTCTTTCCTCCAGTTTGGTTCCACATACCGCCCCTCCCACTTTTCCTGCACTATCCTCCACCTTTTGTTACAGCCCTTGCAGAATTACTTCATATTCATTACACTTAGTCTTGAGTATCTCATTTTCTTTCTTTTAGTTTCTCCATTGCCTCTTTCATCTCCTTGTTATTTTTAGAGCACTCTCACATTCACTATACTTCTTTCTCAGTTCTTTGTTTTCCATAATAAATTTGTCATGCTTTTCCAGAATGCCAGAGATCAGTTCCCTCATGCACCTTATTTCTTTCTCTACACTGATTATCCTCCTCATATTTCCTTTCTTTTTCTCTGAGTCCTGAAAAATTCCTTTCTCCACTTGCCTCCATCAATTGTCTCAAGCCTACAGGGGTTTCAATAAAATGTGCCTTCTGTCTCACCTCCTCACTCAGTTTGTTTACAAACTGAGTTAGGACCAGTGGCACCACCTAGATCTTCCTCTCCTTCCATTTCTTTTAACCTCAAGTACTCCTTTTACATATTAAATTTTGAGACAGGATACTCCACAATCCCCTCTCACCCCTGCATATACATTACTAGGCCTCGTTGTTTTGTCCAGCAGATTCAGTAGCTTGTATCTTCAGGAGCTCTAGCACCCACGTCCGAACAGCTGTGTTTACCTAGTTGTTTACCTAGTTGTGCTTTATGGGAAAAGAGCTATGCTCGTGCTGTCCCATCTCCATATCTTTTAATATCCAACTTAGCCTTGAATCCATGTATACTTTCTGCATTTACTATCTCCTCATCCAGACTGTTCTATACATCAATACTTCTATATGGGAAACTATACTTTTTGACGTCTCTTCTACAAGCACTCCTCTTCAGCCTCTTCCCATGTCCTCTAGTGTCCCATGTATCCCAGACCATTAAGTCGCTCCAGTCCACCTCCTCTACTCCCTCATATGCTTTATATATCGCAATCAAGTCTCCCCTTTCTCTCCTCTTTTCCAACATTGGTAGATGTAGCCTTTCCAGTCTCTCTTCATATGACACGTCCCTGATACTTGGTACCATCTTCGTAGTTGCTCTCTGAACTCTCTCCAACTTCCTTATATCCTTTTTCTTGTATGGCGACCACACTACTGCTGCATATTCTAGTCTAGGTCTTATCAGCAACACGATCATCTTCCTGACCATCTCTTCATCCATATATGCAAAGGCCTGCCTTATTCTTCTCAACAAGTTATAGGTTTCTCCTGTAATTTTGCTAATGTGTCTCTCCAGGGTCAGGTTCCCAGTCACTAACACTGAGATCCTTTTCCTCTTCTGCTCCACTCAACCTTACACCACTCAACACATAAATTTCCTTTTACTCTTCTTGTACTTTTTCCAAATTCTATTACCTTACACTTCTTTAAATTAAATTCCATCTCCCATCTATAACTCCACTCTGATATCTTGTTCAGGTCTTCTTGTAATGTTCTACAGTCCTCTGCACTCTCAACTTTCTTCAACAACTTTGCATCATCCGCAAAAGGCTCATGTAGCTATTCACACTCTGTCATATCATTTATATAGACTGCAAACATGATTGGTGCAAGCACTGAGCCTTGGGGTACTCCACTTATGACTTCCCTCCATAATGATTTTTGATCTTTTACCACCGTTCTCATTTCTCTGTTTGTCAAGAAATTTTGCATCCATCTTAGACACCCCCTTAGCCCACCATTATGCTTCAACTTCCACAACAATTTCCTGTGTGGCACTTTATCAAAGGCCTTCTTCAGGTCTAAATAAACACAATCAGCCCATCCATCTCTTTCTTGCATTATATCTACCACTCTAGAATAAAAACTCAGTAAGTTTGTAACACACGATCTCCCTCTCCTAAATCCAGATTGTTGCTTTATTATCACTTCATTTCCTTCTACGTACTGCATCCATTTATCCTTCACCAATTTTTCACACATTTTGCACACCATACTTGTTAGAGACACAGGTCTATAGTTTAAGGGCTCCTCTTTACTACCATCTTTGTAGATTGGCACTATGTTGGCTCTCTTCCATTTAATTGGAACTCTGCTTTCAATTAGGGAGCTTTCAAACACACACACACACACACACACACACACATTACCTTGAGATATTGAGTGAGGAGGCAGTGAGTGAAGAGTTTCTTTTGTTTTTAATAAAATTGTACATTTATTTGAAAATTATCAGTCCTTGGTAGTTACTTTGCTAACTTGCTCCAAGATTTTGGTGTCCTATGTGAAGCAGTTAAAAAAAAAATAAATGTTAGAAATTTAAGTTCAAACGAGTACTTAGGAATTTAAAGTGCTGGTAGGAGTGGCATGGAATTCCAGAATGCAATTAATAGGGAAAAAAAATCAGTGATAAAATGAAAATTCTAGAAATTATGAAGCAACATAAATATTATAATTGTCCAGAATCTCTAATATAATTGATTCACAGAAAGAAAGAGGAAATGTAGAAGCCATAGCAAAGCATGGTTTTGGAATGCCTTAAGAAATATTTTGCATATATATATATATATATATATATATATATATATATATATATATATATATATATATATATATATATATATATATATATATATATATATATATTTTTTTTTTTTTTTTTTTTTTTTTTTGATGTGAGTTAAACTTGAAATTTGGCATTCGTTGTGCCATTTCTTACAGATTATTATCATCATGCAGGTGAAGGAAAATAAGAAAACATAATTTTTGTGATGTACAAAATAAAAAGCTCTGTTTTGTTAATAAGTTGATTTTACTTCTGAGTTGTTTATTTATTGATAGCTATCCCTAAGGAGTGCAGAGTACAAGCTCCAGTATAGCTCTGTTTTTTTGTAATTCTGTATAAATTTATATATTTTTCTGAAAAAAAAATTATATACATATATATATATATATATATATATATATATATATATATATATATATATATATATATATATATATATATATATATACATATACATATATATATATCTTTTTTTTTCTTACACAAACTATTGTCATGAATTTATGTTTAACATAGCAAAGCAGTGAACAATAATAATCTGAATTTAATTATGATTATATGAACATGTTCTGTTAGGTTATGTGTGGTGTCCTTTCATTAATTCACACCATGTTTCTAGTGTTAGTTCTAAAAAGTAGGAATTCAGCTATTGTATAAGTTTTTTTTTTTTTTTCTTTTTTTTTTTTTTTTTTTTTTTTTTTCTTTTTTCTCTCTCTCCATTTTATTAATATTTTCCTTGATATATTCCATAGGAGCAACAGAGGGCTTTAAAGAGCAATGAGAATTTGGAAAGTTCTGGAACCTCTGGCACAAACAGCAGTGGAAATGAAGGAAACAATGAACCAAGTCCTGTCACCACCCCTCATGCATCTCCTCGCCCTCCCCTTCCATCTTTAACACCCACACGGCCAATGGTGATAACCCAGCGACCTCAGATGCCTTCAGGAACACCATCCAGACAAGCTGTGCCTCACAACATGATCAGAGGTCCTATCAATCACCCACAGGGAGGATCAAGTGAGACTTATACAACTCCTGTAGGGACCTCTCTTCCCACCAAGCCAATGGATTCATTCACACATCCATCAACTCCTACTCCACAAACATCTCCACTGCCATCTCCAACAAGTGACCCTTATTCACGAATTCCTCCTTCACCACGGCCTCCTTCAGATGTATATAACTTACCACCTGGCACACCAAGACCTGTTGCTACTGACCCATTTGCAATGCCTCCTCCAACTCCTCGTTCAGTTGATCCATATGCAGCTCAACCTCCAACTCCAAGACCAATGACATCAGAGCAATTTACATGCAGCACACCAACAGAATCCCCTTATGTCCAAGCACCACCTACTCCCCGTCCTCATGATGATATCTATGGACAGCCTCCAACACCAACCACTCCAGGTGTTCCTGGAGATCCAGCAAGACAGCAACATCTCAGAGATTTACTCCAGAGGCCTCCATGGAGTGAAGGAAGTGGGGTTCATGCTGGAGTAGTCCCTCAACCTATGACCTCTCCTACAGGTCTTAGTGGAGAATTTCGACCACCTCTTCCCCCAGCAGCACAAATAGCCAATGTGCGCATGAGACCTAATATTGCTCCAGGTCAGTCAGCCATGATGATTCCTCAAGGTGGGCAAATGGACCACAGATTTAGGATGGTTTTTCAACGCAATTTACAGCAACAGCCTCCACAGCGGCAGGGTGCTGTTAATGGACGCAGCTCTGTGGATGCCTTCAGCCATGTATCACAGCAAAGGCCACCGCAGCAGTATTTGGGTGCTGCTGGACCTGGAGTACGTCCTGGATTGACAAATGTGGTAAGAGGTCCTGCAACAAATATTATTGTAAGTCAGAGTATGGGATCTACCCATTTACCTCCAGGTAGTGCTGTGAGAGTACCAGTTGTGTCTCCTACACACCTTCCTCAGTCACCAGCACATCAGCTTGTAGCTGAACCTCATCCATCTAGTGTTCATTCACAACCTCACCATTCACCACATCCTCAGTCACCTAACCTGCAGTCTCACTCACAGCCAGGTCATTCACAACAGCCTCACATGTCACAAGCTGATCCACGATTGCCTCATCCACAGTTATCTAATCCTCCACAAACACATCCTCAGCAGCCAGCTCATACTCAGCCACGCCATCCACAGCCACCTCATTCTGAGCCACCACATTCACAGCCACCCCATACTCAGTCACCTCACCCACCATTATCCCACCAACAAGAAGCTCAACCACCACAGCAACAGCAGTCAGAATCGGAGCTTCCTGAGGCAGTAACTCGAGAATTGGAACAGTTGGAGGAAGAACAACAACAACAACAGCAACAGCATCCAGCTCCCCAGCCACCCCCTCAGCCAGGGGCCCCAACCCACTCTTCAGCTCAGGGAGATGATTTGGAGGACCTTGCTCCCAGTGATCTTACCAACATGGAAGATGATGATCTCTTGGGTGAGTGTTCTTTGTAATGGGCTTGGAATATTTTGTTATATATATATATATATATATATATATATATATATATATATATATATATATATATATATATATATATATATATATATATATATATATATAATATGATTGGCTTATAGTACCAGTAGGCAGTTGTTTTATGGTTCTGTTATTTAGAGGCTGAGATGGTTATCTCCTACTTGTCAAAGGTTAGTTGGTTAGTCCCTGCCTGTGATGGTTACCAAGAGCATTTTTTATGCCTTTACAGATATACTATGTGCCACACCAGTGTTTCCAAATGCAGTAACCATCAAAGATTAGGCTGATAGGAACCATACAGATGTTCTTACCATTTGTTGATAGCTTGAAAAATAGTGAGTTTCAGCACAACTTAAATTTGGGTCTCAAAGATCAGATCATGTCTAAGTTCTAATCACTTGAGTGGGCAGCTAATAGCTCATTCTCATTTGTTCTCACTGTTATACAGGTTTTCCCATTTTCAGTTATTGGTTGTCCTTTCTTTTTCCATGGAATAAGACAGAAGTCTTAGTGACAAACTATAATGTATTACTACAATAATCATATCATTTAATTTTTTAATTCAAAGGACTCAAAGAACTCAATAGCAAAATTTTCTGATGCAGTACAAAATATATTATTTGTTGGCTAGAATGGATCCTAAAGCCAAGAAATAAGTATAGATATTCAATTGCATTAACCTGCCCAATGCCAACGCCATAAATTTATGGCGTCTCATATCCGCGCTCATGAATTTACAGCAGCAAATTTTAAAAAGTCTAGACTTCATTTGTTAATTGAACATGACGGAAAATGCACTGCGTGTACTCCAAACCTCACTCTAGCCTGTAGATATGTAGGTAGCCACACAACAAGATGCCCTTGGAAGCGTACTGACTCTAAATTTCAGAGTAATGAGTGTGATGTAGGGTTGTGCCTGGAATGCTGCTTCAGAGAATATGACACACTTTTTCACTCCTAAAGTGATTCATTACTGTTTATGAATCATAATTTTTCTATAAAAAAAGAAAAAAATGCCACCATACACTCAAACATGCAAATTGCAACAGCCTACTGATTGTTCAGTGAGGTGAATGATGTAATGCCAGCCCTCATTCCTTCATGTACTTCAAGTACCCTACAAATTGTACATTGGTGTTGTGGTGATCCACCATTACCAAGATGATATAACACCATTCATAAATGTTGGTGGTGGCCACAAATCCCAAGCACCACAAACATAACTGGCATTGCTATTCATCACATTATTCACAGCGTTGACAGGCAATTTATAATGTAGGTTTAAAAAATGTTCCACTTTGCTAAACCCATTTTTACATATTTTTCCTCTATCTTTACATTGTTTAGGATTTCCCAGCACAAAAAAAAAAATAAAATAAAAAATCAGCTGGTATCATGGGCGAATCCATAGTTAAACAGGCCAGCACCACGCTGGTTAAATGTACAGCATAATGCTAAGGACTGATGCCTTTCATATGCCTCATTTGATTCTTATAATGACTTCTTTTGAAGCCATGTTGTGAATTCTTTGATAACTTTTGCTTATCTAAATGATCCCTAATGTTTCTCAGTATTACAGACAATATCAATTCATTTACAGTGGTAGTCAGGTAGAGTGAATTATAACATTAAACTATTGTCCAATCAGCCTGATTTGTAGGTGAATTAAGTATCATTTAGACAAGCAAATGTTGATCAAGGATTCACAGTATGACTTCTCAAAGGGAAATCATGAACAGTTTGCATTTTTATAGGAAATTTTATAAGGTAGCTGGTAAAGAGGATGATTATGACTTTTTTTTTTTTTTTTTTTATATAATGTAAGAGAGCCACTGACCAAGGCAATAAAATTTATGGAAAAAAAAAATCTCAAATTTCCAAAGAGAAGCCAAACTGAAAAAATCAAATATCATAGGATAAGTGTCTTGAAATGAAACCTCCCTCTTGAAAGAGTTTGAGTCATAGGAAGGAGGAAATACAGAAGCATTAAAGGAGTTTCAGAGTTGCCACAAGCACAATACAGGACAGCCCTCCACTGAACTGACTTGGTGTAGTGCATATGGATTGGAGTTTGAGGCATACTGCTGGTTTGGCATACTACTGCAAAGGAAAGCAGTAGTGGTGGCAGTTGAGAAGACACACTTACTTGTAGCTCATAAATTATATTTCCTATGAGCTTTATTTTAAGTATTTACAGCAATGATAGTTGCAAGCATACTATAGAACATCCTCCAAAACTAATGAAATTAAATGTCATCATAGCTAAACGTAGGCTATTCGTTTGGCTGTTCAGGAGAGCTGATAGTAATGCAG
Source organism: Scylla paramamosain (assembly GCF_035594125.1). Taxonomy (NCBI): domain Eukaryota; kingdom Metazoa; phylum Arthropoda; class Malacostraca; order Decapoda; family Portunidae; genus Scylla; species Scylla paramamosain. The sequence goes on from NC_087154.1 coordinate 13,936,798, forward strand.
ATGCATACACATTCACAGTTTCTTTATTCAGTAATCTAAATTCAAGACATTTGATGAACTTATATTCACTACAGGATACTCCATGCCTTAATGAATGTAATGAATTGTTAGTGAGGTGTTGGAATTAGCATATATATTCCAACAAAACAATAAAAAAAAATGGTAATGGGTATTATCAATTCATATGTAAGAATCCATCTTAAAGAGTGGGTTAATTAACAAAGATCCAGTGTCGGATAGCATCCAAACTTTTGACTTGAGTATTTATAGGCATACAGCGAGTGTGGCCAGTCAGTTACACTCAAAGAGCAGACAGTCACACTCCAGCTCAGCCACCAACCACTCCACCTCAGCTTACTCTCTACTCATGTGGATATTCCAGCTAAATACTCTAAGTAGTCTCAGAGCTGTGTACTGTTAGGTACTTACCCAAACCATTGGTCTTCATATCTTCAGGTTAATGTCATATAACCTGGGCTTAGCATACATATCCTAAGTCACCACAGAGGCTAGAACAGGAAATAAGCAAAAGCAGCTTCTATGTCAGCATTTCCGCCACTGCCACTCCCCAGCCCGTGGAAAGTTCCCTTTACCCTGCATCTTTATCACAACCCACTGCAGTGCTCTAAGTGTGATATAGTGCCAAATGCCTCCATAAGTGATGGGGTGGATCAAAGGGGGCTGATGACACAAACCTCAGGATGAAAGTAAAAAGCCAACAGTCAAGCAAACAGGGTAGTGGAGTAACACCTCTCAATAGCCATGCACAGTCACAGCCCTGTAACACACACTCACAGATCATTACTTTGTAATCTGTTTCTAGTTCCCAATAGTGATAGTGAGAACTGTGGTGGAAAATGTTGATGTGGCCAACATTGTGTATGAGTTAAATTTTTTGTCATTTGTTTGAGACAACTAAGGATAGAGGGAGTGTGTATGAGTTAAATTTTTTGTCATTTGTTTGAGACAACTAAGGATAGAGGGAGAACATACATCATTGTACAACAGTGTGTGAGGTTTGGGAAAGTGGCACTTAAGTTTTAACACATATTTCATCCTTATACCTCACAAAGTAAGGAATGAAGACTAAAAATACTATCCCTTTAGCTTAACCTTGTTCATTCTCATAGCATTTGATAATGACTGAATGAGGTATTACCTGCATTATGGAATTACTCATTGTAGAAAATGACCTGCATTTGCTATGAGTAAAAAGCTTCACTGCAACAACTGTCAGACATAGTAAGTTTTCATATATATAACAGATTGGCCTTTCATCCCCCAGTTAGTTTGATATATCAAGAAGTTTTGTAAAGTTTGTTAGTAGCTACTTTGGTGAGCAGAAAACATTGATGCAAAAACCATCAGCAATGCCATATCAAATGCATGACCTCCAAGTTTGAAGAATTAGTAAACTTTGATTTGTCTCTATGAAATGTAAATTATAAGCTCACTGCTTACATCTCTTATTAGTGGGTACAGGAAAAAAAAATAAGACCAACAAATACCAGCAAAAATAGCTGTTTCAGTAGAAGCAACTGCAGTGTTACGTGTAGTATATTTCTCCTTTCTTATATGTGGGTTCACTTCTGCAGATTCACACATTTACAAATTTCCCCCATAACACTTTTTACAAAACTGCTGGTTATTATTATTAATTAATTAATTTATTTATTTATTTATTTATTTATTTATTTATTTATTTATTTATTTACTTACTTATCTATTTTTATTCATTTTATTTTATTTTTATTTTTTCATATTGTTATCCATGACTTGTGAGAGTAGTGAGAAAGGTATTAACTTTTTTTGCTGCTTTCAGGTTTCAGAAATGCTTTACTAAGTGCAGTTTATATATAGACTTGCTCTTATTTTTTTTTTTTTTTTGTTTATATATATATATATATATATATATATATATATATATATATATATATATATATATATATATATATATATATATATATATATATATATATATATATATATATATATATATATATATATATATATATATATATATATATATATATATATATATATATATATATATATATATATATATATATATATATATATATATATATAATTTTTTTTTTTCTCCACTTTAAAGAAATTTGCTATTTATCTGAGGGATAAAGAATTTTCCTATTTATCTTTTAAGTCTCCAAATTCCCAAAACTATGGAGATAGTTGAATATCATGCATGATATTATATTGATGTGTTCTAATAACCAGATTCTATAAATCTAGCTTGTTTTATGTACTTTGCATTTACATATATTTAGGGAAGAATTGTATATTTACTGTAGAATATGTGTAAGGTCTCTGGTGATTTAAAAAAAAAATGTGTATCTTCAAATGAGTTAAATACCCATACATTTACCAAAAAACAACATGAATTCCTGCTTCCATGATTCATTTCTTTGGGATCTTGACTGAAAGTGGTTTATTTATGATTTTTTTTATCAATGGAACCACTGACTGGAGCACAACTTGAATATTTATCAGTAGTATGAATCCACATTTGAAAAAACATGTTGAAAAGATAAAGTGCAAAGAGCAGCTATAAAATGGGCATCGGACTTGAAAGAGCTTTAAAGAAAGGCTTGACAAGCTGAAGCTCCCAACACTAGAGGAGAGATAAAAACAAGGCAACATGATAATGATATATAATTGTGTAGACAGAAAATAAAAGATTGATATCATGGAATTTGTGTTACCACAACACTCAGCACTAAAAGGACACAGCAAGAATTTGTACAGTAAAATCCCTTTCATCCAGCATTCGAGTATCCGGCAGCTTCAAGTATCCGGCACATTTTTCCCCGAGCCTTAAAATCAATAAAAAATCAATGTGTACTCATAAAATCGATTAAAATTCCCGCGCGAGGCATACTTTGTCCCCTCGCCACCAGAGCGCACTGCTTCGCGCCACCTGCGGCCCACTGCACTGTGTTTACTCAGTGACTCAGTCCCGCGTGTGCACTGTTTATCGCCTGATGCCTTCATCATGCCTAAAGTTGTAGAAAAGAGGAAGCATGTTGTGCTTACACTTAAGCAGCTGATCAGATCAGCTGATCTTTGTTATGGTAAGATGCGTGAGTGTAGGGTGGTGATTGTGAACATAATTTCACTTTTATTCAAGTATCCGGCAATATTCAAGTATCCAGCATGTCGGTGGTCCCATTGATGCCGGATAAGAGGGATTTTACTGTACAAAAAAGGAACTAGGAAAGGAAAGATGTGAGGAAATATTGTTTTCCTGACAGAGCATTTAGCCAATGGAATATATTGACAACTGAATTTTGTACAAAAAATTAACAAAGAAAGAAAAGTTATGAGGAAATATAGTTTTCCTCACAGAGCAATTAGCCAATGGAATATACTGACTAATGAAGTTGTGTATGCAAGTAACATTCATAGCTTTAATTCCTAAGTGATGGGTGACGCAGTGGTGTGCATCTCAGGGCTCCGACAGGTGACACATATATATACCAGACAATTTTCCCACCTTAAATCAAACAGAGGTGAGAGAAAAATGTTTCGGACATTATTTGGTAACACTTAATAAGCTGCTCCCTACCACTTTTTCTTGACTTTCCATCTGGTAGTCTATACAAAATGAGAATCTTGGAAGGAGGTTATCCACTCTCTTTCCAATACGTGGCCTAGTGCAAACACAAGTCAATTTTGTGTACTCCTAGTAAGTGTTGTTGGGCAAGGAATCACATGTATGAAACTTCTCAGCACAGTGGAAGAACATTCCTTTCAAGATGCAGAGAGAGCAGTGAGGAGTAGATGGGGCAAGAGAAAATGGTACGCTCAGCTGCACGAGCTGTAGCCAGTGCTGCATCAAGTGTAACAAACACACAATGGCCACCACCTTTGTGGAGCAGCTGATGATATATTGCTATTCAACCTCTACTGCTGGCTGAACTAAAATAACGAGTCAGACTAAAATGCCATTAAAAAGGAAAAGGATACTCGTTTCTTATGCTATAAGCTTCATTATTCTAGAATATGTATTAAAGAAAATATAACTGAGAGTAAGAGTGATTTTTCTCTTAAAAGCCCCGTTATATAAAAGAGGTTCCTGTGCTAAATGCCTATCACTTAGAGGTTAGAGATAAATACCTATGACAAATTAAGTTAAAAAGACAGGATGTTATGAACTTGACTTAATCCTGTAAAAATACAATTAGATAACATTTAAGTAGGAAAAAGTTCATGGTATTAGAATGTAAATCTAGGATATTGCAACATAAGTTGTACTTGGAAGTACTATATAGAGAACAAAGATTTACCATACATAACAGGCTCAAGGACCAATTGTTGTGAGGGAGGTTTTATAGTAGTTATGAATTTCCTTTATGTTCAAGAACAGTATCTACATTTGCTGTATATGCAAAGTTCCAGTTTGTGGAAACATAGCCCTTATTTTCTTTTAGGTCCCTTACTATACAAGAACTTACTATACCAATACTGTTAGAGGAACCTTACTACTTTTATAGATATAACCAAGGTTTGTTTTTTGTTGCCTAAAGGACCAGTGGTGGTGATAATTTTCGGCCTGCTAGGACTGGCCCTCCAGCACTAAATGTCAAAAATAACCTATATTCACACACACTGAAAGAGTGACTGAAATAGACTTTGTACTCAACATCATCTTTCTAACAATGCCATTCAGATGTCTGTACGAGTAATGGTTATGGAGAAACAGAATTGAAGAGGGGAGACTTTTGGAGGGAGTGAGTCACTTGCCTACCATGCATCCATTTCATCTGACTGGATATGGGTAGTGCCTAATGGAAATGGGTACCCTGAGCTGTCTTTACACATGCTAAACAGTTTTATCAAGTTCCTGCTCCATTGCACTCTCATTAAGACAAGTAGCAAGTGGTTGAGTGTGAGCAGGTAATATGTGTGGGGTTTAGGTGCAAGGGCAGGAGGGAGCATGCAGGGAATTAAACTCATCAGAATCATTCTCACTGTGTTTGGCTATAGTGAGAGTGGGGCAGAGACAAAATTTTGCCTAAACTAGTTTGCAGGCAGTATTACCAAAGACAACTACAAAAATTGACAAAAATTAGCTAAATTAAGCATAAAATTCACAAAGTGGTCATATTCACCTCCTGTCCTTGCCTGGTAAAGTGGCTATAACCATCTCTGGTCCTTCAGGGGTTAAAGATAGACCTTGTTTAATAAAAAAAAAAAAAAAAAAAAAAAAAAAAAAAAAAAAAAAAAAGTAAAATGCCATAATTGTCAGTGGATTCTCAAGACTGGATTAACTTACTCTTATTTTATGATATGCACTTACAAGTTAAACTGACTGAGACAGAGCTGCATATTGTCCAGTCATATTGAACTAATTCATTTTAATTTTGCTAATCTTAGGGACAACTGCTTGGGATATAACATGCTAGGTTTTAGCTGTCTGTTGCTGGCCTATTAGGGTGAAATATTTTGGTGATACTTAGCATCAGAGGATGCACATAATTTAGATGAAATTTCTAAAACCTAAGAAGTCCTCTTAACCATCTAAAAATATAATGTTACATAAATGTTCCAAGTCATCAGTAGAATGTAAGTTGTCCAAAAGGACTTTAAAGGTTGAAGTGCAGCAGTGTATATCAAATAAAATCAGCCCCTTAGTTGTAGCTTTAAGAAACAGGTGTTTTTTCTGGCTTGCTTATAATATAGGAAACACACTTATAGGTTCAGCTACTCATAGTAGGTATTTATAACAAAAGATTCCAGTCTTTTCTATGAAGTTAGGCATTCTGAGCTGTCTCCACCAGTTCTTCTCATTCCCCCAACTGTTAACTTCAGCCATATCCATCCATGTATGGAATACATGTGCAGGAGTGTTCCACTCATACCACTTTTTTTAGACAGGATGGAATTAAAAGTTTTTCATCTTATCAACTCCTCTCCTCTAACTAGACAGGATGGAATTAAAAGCTTTTCATCTTATCAACTCCTCTCCTCTAACTGACTGCCTTCAGCCACTCTATCATCACTGCAGTGTTGTATCTCTTGCTATTTTCTGCTGTTTTCATGCTGACTGCTCTTCTGATCTTGGTTGACTGCATGCCTCCCCTCCTCTCATGGCCTCACTGCACAAGACTCAAAGACTCTGGAACTCCCTTCCCTCCCTTCTGTAGCTCTTCCTTCCTATGATTTGAACTTATTCAAGAGAGAGGTTTCAAGACATCCCTTCATTTTTGATGACTGATTTTGACTTCAGGGACCAGCATCTCAGGATTTTTTTTTTTTTTTTTTTTTTTTTTTTTTTTTTTTTTTTGCTGGTGCCCCTTCTACATAAAAAAAAAGAAAAATAAATAAATAGATAAATAAGGTTTTCAATGAAAGACAATGCAGCAAAAATGAAATATAAATGGGGTTGGATAGAAAGGACTAGATGATTGTATGTGTTTTTTTTTTTTACATTATAAGGACTTCTTTAAATACCAGATAACTGTTTCACAATATGTACTCATAATTTTCTTGTACAAACTCCAGGCATGGGTGGAGACTTCAATGCACTTCTGGAATTTGCTGATGGAGAAGATGGAGAGGAGGACAATGAAAAACTACCCTCCAACTTATTTGATGATCTAGATGCAGATGAAGAGGAAAGGTGAGGGAAGGATAATAAGAATGTTGTAATCTGTTTAACATCTCTTAAAATCCTTATTTTAAACTTTGAAAATATGATAAAGGATGAAAGAAAACAACCATCTGTCTTTTACTCTGTGTCCAATAGTTGTTTTACCTTTAAAGTTTATTATGTATTGTTAATGATGCACCATTAAGCTATGAATATGAGGAAAATTTGAGTTTTGAGAAAGTATCATCAAATTTGGTTGCCAGATATACATTATTACTTTCAAAGAAAATACAAACCTTAGACAGCTACATTTTGGATTGGCTGTCATGTAACAATTTAAAATATAGTTGATAGAAGCTTGTTATTGTTCAATGTTGTGCATATTATTCACTTAAAGCATTATCATTAGCTTAGAGCTCAGTACATATTGGCTTTGTTTTATCTCACTTACAGACGAAAGAAAGAAAAAGGTAGGGAAGTAGTGTCAGGTCCTCGTGGCCCCCCTAAAGGCAAGGTTGGAGTGCCAGGTGTAGGTTCACCCTCTGCTGGCCCCCTGTCACACCCACAGTCCACCGTAGCACCTAGCCAAGGGCCCCAGCACCACACCACTGGTAGTGTCACTTTAGATTGTGATGCACAGCCCCAGGGTCCACATCCAGCTCCAGCAATAAACTCCAGTGTACAGCAAAGACCAGGTATGAATTTTAAAGGTATTACTAATGTAACACCAATCATCACCATATATTGCCTTAGTATAAGGCATTTTAAGCATGAGTAGTAACAAGGTTTAAAATATAGTATCACCCTGAAGTATGGTAACAACAGATACTTCCTTGGGATCTCCTGCAGGACTCTCACCTGGCCCTACAGTGGGTCCAGTGCGACTATCCATGACCACCTCCCCACAGCAGCAACCAGTGCAACCTCAGATGGCTCCTCAAATTACTCAGACTACACCACGTAAGTAAAATTTAATTTAGTACTGAAGCAGTTTGTGCTGTGATCATATTGTATTTATAATTGTGTAATTTGCTAAATTATACCCTATTTTCTTTAGGTCACTGTTGAGTCAAATCCTAATTTTGTGAAATTTCTTGTTTTTATTAAAAAAAAAATGGGACAGTATTATTTTAATGTTATTGTTGTCAAAAAGAAGTTCACCAATAATCCCATCTCCATTTTCTTTATACAGCCTTTGTAATTTATCCACTGTCTCCTCTGATCTTCATTTCTTCTGTCATTATCCCTGGATAAAAGTTTTTTTTTTTATTTTTTTTTTTTATTTTTTTTTTTATTTATTTTTTTTTTTACCTTCAGTAGGTTGGTTCAAGAGAAAGGGAATGGACTGATAGCAAGGAGATAAGGGTAGAGATGAAAAGCCAGAGGAGACAGGTGGATGAATTTGAATAGAACATGAAAATTTGCTTATTGGTGAGCTCTTTTTAGATAACAGTAACACTAAAACAGCCTAATAAACACTACAGTTTTTGGATGAAAAAAATGCAGGGAATATGAAATATTTGAGAGAAATGCAAGCAAATCAAAATGCAAAGAGAAACATGAACAAAACTGCATCAGGGACGTGCTCCTGCAAAGGCTAAACCTCCCAACTTTCAATCAGATAGAATAAGTAACACTCCTTAAGTTTAATTTCATAACTTATGCAATAATTAGTACTACATACAGTAGAGTACGTGGGAACAAACTTGATTCATTCCATTGTAGCATTCATTATGGCAAATATGCATTATGGTGACTGAAGAACCTATGGGAAAAAATTTTGCTCCTGGGAACCAGAAAATAATATAAAAAATTCCAGATAAAAAAAAAAGAGCACATTTGCACTATTGAATTTGAGATATAACAACAAATATACACAGTACCCTCATGAGTTTCGCACCTAGTCCTAAATTCTTACCATCCCGAATTTCTCACATTATCACCCCAAGTTTCACACTGTTTTGACAAGTATCGGTCATATTCACCTACTGTCAATATCATGCATATACATTTAGTAAATCCTGCCTAAGTCAGAGTCTCTCTCTCTCTCTCTCTCTCTCTCTCTCTCTCTCTCTCTCTCTCTCTCTCTCTCTCTCTCTCTCTCTCTCTCTCTCTCTCTCTCTCTCTCTCTCTCTCTCTCTCTCTCTCTCTCTTTGTGAAAGTAAGAACAATCCTGAGGATTGCTAAATAGAATGAGACTGATTGAGAATGAAAATGGAGTTACATATACAATTGAGAAAGAGTAAGAAAGGATGAAGTGAAAATGACATAGAATGAATGAGAGAGAGAGAGAGAGAGAGAGAGAGAGAGAGAGAGAGAGAGAGAGAGAGAGAG
>NC_087154.1:13950744-13953244 GCF_035594125.1 Scylla paramamosain
TCCATAATTTTTATATTGGCACAAATCAAAATCTTGAAAATAATACATGGGAATGCATATATGATGTTAAGGTTTAGCATTGCCACACATGGTGCCATCCAGTTACTATCATGCATTATTTTTTCTATCAGCTTATTACATTGGGTGACACAGTATCTCAGCTCTTGCTTGAGTGAATGCCATGTTGGTGTTGTCAGCTAACTAGAATCCATTTATTGTGGTGTTACCACAATTTTTTATGTAATCTGTCACCTTTGCTGGTGTTTTAATAAGTGAGAAAGCTATCATTGTTTTGCTATATCTTGCATTATTTTCATATACTTTTAAGACTTTTTTTGAACACCATAATTGAGGCACGCCCTATAGATGGAAGTGTCTAGATTATCCAAGTAAAATGTGTAAGGATACAAAGGAAATTTATAAAGTTCAAAGAAAAAAATTCTCCAAACAGCAGTATTTCCAGGAACTTGTTTCATTGTGTCATAAATTTATTTTTAGACAGGTGAATTATAAGTTAATGAACTCCTTATATTAGGAGCTTTGAAATGGTATTGTGAATGCTTTTGCCAATGAAATATTGGGCTTCTGCCACAGTAGGCACCTATTCAATTAAGAAATATATCTTGGATCATTATTTACCTACTAAAAAGTTGATTTTATTTTATTCTATTTTTTAGTAGTTTTGGCCCATTTCTTACTGAATTTTATTGTATTTGCTATGTTCTTGCCCAGCAAATGTTCATAGCAACTATACTACCCTCTCACACCAATATCATCATGGAAATATCTTTGCAGTCATGAAAGAGGCTTCACCTTCAAGCAAACATTTCTCTCTCTCTCTCTCTCTCTCTCTCTCTCTCTCTCTCTCTCTCTCTCTCTCTCTCTCTCTCTCTCTCTCTCTCTCTCTCTCTCTCTCTCTCTCTCTCTCTCTCTCTCTCCCCTAGCTGTACAGGAACTTGTCCCTCCAATACCCTCACAATCCTTGAGATTGTTATTTTATATTTTCCCAACCTGGTATTAGGGGGCAAGTATCAATCTTTGTTCCAGTAATGCTTTACCACCCACAGAACGGTCTTGAGTGATATGCTAGTTTGCTATGAAATATCAGGCAAATTGTGGTCTGCATTAAATAAAGTAATCACATTAGTACCATCATCTTGACCAGTTTGTTACTTAGACATGGCCTGTCAAATGTGAGGCTTTAAAACAACAATTGAAGTGGTTATCTTGCTGCCAGATGTGCAACATATTCTAGAAGAGATATTTCCTGTGGAATGTAAGAGCATTCATGTTATGCCATAATTCATTAAATTAGCCTTCAGGCTTCTTAATTTTTTGACAAACTGTATTTCACATCTTTGCACATCTTTACAAATAAGTGGAGATTTTATGAGTTGGCATTTCTCTTTTAAGCATCTTTGGATCATCCAAAGCTATGAATTATTGAAGTACAAGTTAATGATGTTTTATTGTTCAGTCACATTATTAATGTAAATCAAGTTTTCCTTATTAATGTGTTAATCCAGATTTGTACTATTTAAAGGTGATTGTATTAAATTAACCTTCTGCCACCATTGCTAAGATTTTTTTTTTGCAATTTCATATTTATTATTATTTTTTTTTTTTTTTATTTATTCTTTTATATATATATATATATTTATTTATTTATTTATTTATTTATTTATTTTTATTTATTTATTTATTTATTTAGTTTTATTTATTATTTTTTTTGTTATTAAACAGTGATCAAACCATTACCATGTTCCTATCAGCATTTGCCTCTGACTTCTCCCCTCTGCTCCTCTCCTCTGACTTTTTACTTTTAGTTTAATATTTACCATCTTTGGTAGCATCTCCATTCTCTCTGACAGCAACAACTCATCTTTCACAAATAAGCACATCAATTAAGGATTGTTACACACCATTCAACTATGGCTTAGTACCTATACCAGCTAATCTAGATTTCTTTTTATGTAAAAAGTCAATTAATCAGTGTACATTTTTTTTCCTGTTAATAATGCATATCATGTTGCAAAATTTATTATATCATACTTGCTTTCTATATTTACTATGTTTATATATATATATATATATATATATATATATATATATATATATATATATATATATATATATATATATATATATATACGAGGTGTGTCATTAAAGTTCCAGGACTGGTGCCACACAAGTTTTACGATTTCACATCCAGGCTACAAACTATAGGTTATCTCCTTCGAAGTAATCCCCCTGGCACCGCATGCACTTGTCCATCCTTCTCTGCCAGGCTTGCATGCACTGCTGGAAGGATTCTTGCGGGATGCTCCTCAGCTCCGTCGTCACGGCCTTTTTGATGTCGTCCGCATCATCAAAACGGGTCCCCTTCATGACCTCCTTGAGCTTGGGGAAGAGGAAGAAGTCGCACGGAGCGAGGTCAGGTGAGTAGGGCGGTTGCTCCAGCACGGCGATGTTCTTCTTGGCCAAGAACTCTCTGATGCTC
>NC_087154.1:13958244-13993244 GCF_035594125.1 Scylla paramamosain
AAAGTAACTAAACTTGGTCATGTTGTATTGAAGGATGCATGCATACATATTCATATTCCATTTACTTAGAAAATTATTCTTTATAAGAAACCTAGAATACTTTGTTACTTATGACATGCAACTTAAATTGAATGTTATAGATGTGCCTTTGTTGCTTCATATCATATGTTTGACCTTTATGGAACATTTGCAACAAAATAATTAAGGGAACACTTTCAGGTAACCAACTCTTCTTTACATCAGCCATGCAAATTGTAGTTTATTTATATATTTTTGATTGACAGTTGTGGTAATGACAGTATGCAAATTCTGCAACTGTTATTCTCTCTCTCTCTCTCTCTCTCTCTCTCTCTCTCTCTCTCTCTCTCTCTCTCTCTCTCTCTCTCTCTCTCTCTCTCTCTCTCTCTCTCTCTCTCAGATAAATTAACATTCACACACACACACACACACACACACACACACACACACACACACATACAAAGATGGTTCCAGAACTGGAAGAATTAACATATGAAGACAGGTTAAAGGAAATGAATCTCCCAACATTGGAACAAAGAAGAGATTTATACTGATTTATAAATTGTGGAGTAGAGTGAAAGAAATAGATAATGAGAAACTGCTGCTAAGGGAAGTAGGAAATACCAGATACACACAAGGACACAGCAAAAACACTAAAAAAAGAACAAAAGTGCTTGAGTAACATAAAGAAATATAGTTTCCCATAGAGAAATATAGAAGTTTTGAACAAGTTCAGTGAGGATATTGTATCGGCAACAAATATGCACAACTTCAAGGAATAACTGGACAGGTGTAGATATGGAGATGGGACCACATGAGCATAGCTCAGGTCCTGTAAATTACAACTAGGTAAACAGAGAGAGAGAGAGAGTTGTAGTTGTGTGTCTTAGTTAGTGACCTTGATGATGGCCAATGACGCAACACTTTCTTTTCCGTCTCAGATAAGTTAACAGAGAGCGAAAGTGAGAGAGAGAGAGAGAGAGAGAGAGAGAGAGAGAGAGAGAGAGAGAGAGAGAGAGAGATACATCATCAGCCACTGTCAAGGTCACTCACTGGCTGTCACACAGCCACAGTTAACCTCTCAAACATGCAGTTGACTGTGTCGGCCAACTTTCCAGCATTTTAAGACCCAGGATGTTTGTAAAATAAAGCAAACATTAAGTAATTTTGAAATATGCCATAATTTGCAAGCAGTTTTATAAAACAAGTGTTCGATAGCCTTAAAGGGGTTGTTGTACCGGAAATTCGGTAAACAGATGTTCGTTAAACTAACAGTTTACTGTATTTAAAAACTTGTAACAAAAAAGTGGGATGTTTTTTGGGGGGACTGGAACAGATTAATGGCATCTCAATTAATTTCAACAGGGAAAAGTTATTTGACATACAAGCAGATTGAGTTATGAGCTCTGTCACAGAATGAATTAAACTCGTAAGTTGAGGTACTACTGCATGTGTGTGTGTGTGTGTGTGTATGTATATATATATATATATATATATATATATATATATATATATATATATATATATATATATATATATATATATATATATATATACATACATACATACATACATACATACAGTAGTACCTTGACTAAGAGGTTAATTCGTTCTATGACAGAGCTCTGCTTGTATGTCAAGTCACACAATGCAATATTTAGAAGATGAAAATATAATTACAAAAAAGCAATTTGGATTCAGGAAAGGGAGATCCTGTGTCACAAATCTACTGATATTTTATACGAGAGTAGTAGATGGAGTACAAGAGAGGGACGGATTGGTTGATGTAGTATAACTGAGTCTCAAAAAAACATTTGATAAAGTACCCCACAAATTTCTTGTGGAAGTTAGAGAATGAAGAAGGGCTAAAGTGAGCAACAGTGAGATGGATGGATGATTATTTACAAGGGAAGGAAATGAGAAGAGTAATCAGAGACGCTAATTTAAGTTGGCGCAGTGCAGTGACAAATGGGGAACCGCAAGGATCTGTGTTGGCACCTGTTATGTTTCATATGTAAATGATATGACAGAGGATCTAAATAGTTATATAAACTTTTTGCTGATGATGCAAAAATGATGAAAATAATAAAGGATGAAAATGACTGCAATGAGTTACAAAAGGATATTGACAAGATACATGCGTGGAGCCAAAGATGGAAACAAGAATTTAACTCCAGGAAATGTCACATGTTTGAAAATAGAAAGAAGTAGAAAGAGACCTTCATGGAATTACAAAATGGGAGGAAAAATAATAATAAAAAGTAGTGAAGTAAAAGATTTGGTTGGGAGTGATGATCCAGGACACACAATCACCTGAAAGGCATATAAACAGAATATTTGGCTCTATATACAGCTTGTTAACAAACTTTAGGGTGGTATTTAACTATTTAGATAAAAAAGTGATGAAGAAAATTATAGCAAGCATGATATGACCTAAATTGGAATACGCAGCTGTAGGTTGGGCTCCACATAGAAAAAAAGATATATGGAAACCAGGAAGAATACAGAGTATAGCAACAAAGATGGTACCAGAATTGAAAGACTTAAACTATAAAGAAAAACTTGAAAGAGATAGGATTAACAACATTACAAGAGAAGAGAAAGATGAGACCTGATAAGAATGTACAAATTAGTAAACAATATAGAAAGAAAAGACAGAAATACCTTAGTACCACAGATGGAGGAAGGAGAGAGAGGGACAAGGGGGCATCAGAAGAAAATAAAGGAGTTGATGTTTGAGAAATATCAAGAAATATAGCTTCCTGTTTTGAAATATTGAAATCTGGAATGATTTGAAAGAAGAGGTGGTTGTAGCAAACAGTGTAAACATTTAAATTTAATTTAACTAATTTATTATGCTATTATTCAAGAGTAATTGATATCATACAGGAGAGAGATGGTTGGGCAGACTGTATTTATCTAGATTTAAGAAAAGCTTTTGATAAAGTGCCGCATAATAGACTGCTGTGGAAGCTGAAAAAGATGGGTGTTGTAAATGGAAAAATGCTGAAATAGATGGACAATTTCCGTAAAAAACAGAGAGATGCGAACAGTAATTAGGGACCAGACATCACTGTGGAGCCCAGTATTAAGTGGGGTCCCCCGAGGATCAGTGTTGGCACCAATAATGTTTGTGGTGTACATAAATGATATGGTGGAGAATGTATCCAGCTATGTGAGTCTTTGCTGACAATGCAAAACTTATGAGAAGAGTGAAGGAAAGGGAAGATTGTGAAGAATTACAGAGATATAGACAAGGTGTGGGAGTGGAGCAACAGATGGCAAATGGAATTTAACTCTGTTGTTAAGTGTAAAAAGATGGAATTTGGAAAAAGTAACAGAAGGTGTAGCTATAACTATAAGATGGAAAATGAAACAATAAATAAGACAAGAGAAAAAGATCTGGGAGCAATTTTCTCAGAGAATTTATCACCAGAAAAACATATTAACAGGATAAAAGGTGAAACTCTCAGCCTACTAAGAAACATAAGAGTTGCCTTTGCTTATATGGATATAGAAATGATGAGGAAAATAATCACCACAATGATATGTCCAAGATTAGAATACACAGCAGTAATTTGATCGCCACATGAAAAAAAGCACATAAGAAAGTTGGAAGGAATACAGAGAGCAGCAACAAAGATAATAACAGAATTACAAGATTTGTCATATGAGGAGCAACTAGCTAGAATGCAACTCCCAACCTTGGAAAAGAGACGAGAGAGAGGTGACTTGATTGCTATGTACAGATTGCTGAGTGGGATGGAAAAACTAGATAGGGAACACCTCTTTATAATGAACGAAAGAGAAACAAGAGGACATGGAAGAAAACGAAAAGTAACCACCTGCAGAAGGGACGTAAAGCAGTTTAGCTTCCCTCATAGAAGCACATAGGCATGGAATGGACTGGAAGGGGAAGTGGTGTGTGCTACAAATATTCATGACTTTAAGGAAAAGTTGGATAAAAACAGTTATGGAGATGGGACAGTATGAGCTTAGCTCCTCTCCTGTATATCACAACTAGGTAAATACAACTAGGTAACTAGGTAAATACACACACACACACACAAAAGTAGGTGGTTATCACTAGTAGTAGAGTATTCTTCATTTTCAAAGACAACATTTCAGGAAAAGGCACTTCCCATCCTCTCTTAAAATTTTAAGATAAAGACGGAAAGTACCTTTTCGTGAAAAGTTGTCTTTGGGAATGAACAGTACTCTGTTAGCTGTGGTATTCAATTTACTGTATAACCTGAGATTTCATTACCTCTTCCCTGAAGTTATATATATATATATATATATATATATATATATATATATATATATATATATATATATATATATATATATATATATATATATATATATATATATATATAGTAGAACCTCAGTTACCAAACACCTCCCTTTTCAAACAAATCAGTTTTCAAACAAAATTTTGAGCTCATTATTGCTTTGGTTGTGGTACCATAATTTGGTTCTAGAACAAAGTTACTTAATTTCAGATATTAAAAAACATAGCAAAAGCTTCTGTTTATTAGTAATTTGTAGTTTGTAGAAATATTTACTTCGTTTTTATATATTTGGAGGAGAGAGACAGAGTATAGGACAGTAATTCAATTTTTGAAATAAGGTAAATGTGATCCCATTGAAAAGCCTCATTGTAAACAAACAATTTTTGGTACTCAGAGGTTATCCCAAGCCACCTGTGGCTCTCTTGATAACCCCAATGCCATCACTACTGCACAACTGTATTTTTCCAGTAGCTTTTCCAACCAGCCTTCCAACCAGCCAACCATGTCTAAGTGTTATGATCACCTTCATTTTGGCAGTAAGTGTGCTGCTCTTTTCTCTGTACTTCTGTAAGGCTTCCCTTACTAGATCGGTGACAAAGATAATACCTGCATGGTCTAAACAGTATCTTCTGGTGAATTCTGTGTCACTAAGTTCATTCAATACATCCTTTTTGGATAAATTACCTGGGATGTTGTGAAGCAGTCATCTTGGCTGTGGGAGTGTCTGTCATAAGGCATTAAGACAAGATAGACATGTGTCTGGGAACGGATTAATCCATTTTACATTGATTCCTATGGAGAAAATAGTTTTCGGTTTTCGAACATTTTGCATTTCAAACGGCATTCAGGAAAGAATTAAGTTCTGGAACTGAGGTTCCACTGTGTTTATATATATATATATATATATATATATATATATAATATATATATATATATATATATATATATATATATATATATATATATATATATATATATATATATATATATATATATATATATATTTTTTTTTTTTTTTTTTTTTTTTTTTTTTTTTTTTTTTTTTTTTTTTTTTAGATACATATATAAGCTGTGTTATAAGGTTGGCACTTGGTATGTGAGTAATTGCTGACTAGTCAGATGGCTGAGATTCTGTTTGTTTTTGCATGCATGCATGTTTGTGTGCATATGCACATACCTATGTACACATTCATAAGTACAGGGAGGTCCCATTATACAAGCATCCATTATACGAGAAACCAATGATGCAAGATGTGTAAATTAGGGACTATTTTCTTTATATGAGAAAAAAAAAAATGCGATGATAACAAGCTTCAGTCCAAGGAAAGGAAATTTACAAAATTTAAAATGCACGCCTTCCTGCACCCTCCCGCTACCACATCTGACCTGTATGGTGATGTACGATTATTCAGGTGCGCAGAGACGAGTTTGTGAGCACTGGAAAAGAACCGTGCACCCTTCCCCTGTCCCTTACCTACCATTCATTCTCCCCACCGGTCCTCTTTTCAAATTGAACTTGGTACCCCTCAGATTCCCACCCTTACAGCCTTACTGCTCACTATTATACTCGTACTTTATCATCATTTCACTTGCAAGCATATTTACAATACAAGTACAGTGCTTTATGTGACTGATCAATGCTTGAATGTGTTACATCGTTACTGCTGGCGTGGTCTTTCACTCTATGTCTTTGGTGTGGTGTGGTGTGTGTGACTGACTACATGGTGTATAGATTGTGCCTTATTTTGCCCTTCATGTGCTAACTATGCCTCCCAAGCGGCTAATGAGTTCCAGTGCGAGTCCTAGCAATAAGGCTAAGTGAGTTTAGAGTGCCAGTAACACTCACAAAGAAGATAAAAATTGTTGAGGCACAAGAGTGGTGAGCAAGTTGCCATCCCTGACACATTAGCTACACATTGGTGAGTGCTGTGCACATGTTATATGTTTAATTAGTATGAAATCATGTTCTTTGTACACTGTTTTCTCTTTCAGGTTGCTTTATTGACAGTTATGTAATATAGACACATTTGTTGTGTTTGGTATCACATTTTAGCTTGAAAACTTACCTTTGACATGGACTATGGAGCTTAACCCCTTTTTTGCCAGAAGTTATGTATTTTGTTATACAAGAATTCACTATGTGAACAGTTCAAATGGAACCTTACTGCCTGTATCATCAGGACCTCCCTGTACAATAAAAGTTTGAGATTATGAACTATTTTGGGGTGGAGATTAGCTGTATTTTAGGGTTGTAGGATTGTTGGTAGTTAGGCCATGCTCTCCCTCAAACCACCAACACTATCTGGTGATCTGTCTGCTCCCCTCACTCTCACTTGTCTCCTACAAATAACTGTGCTGGTCACACCATCATCATCTATTATTTAATCAACAGTATCAGTCATTACTGGACTCATGAGATAGGTTGTATTTTGTGTAGCTAAGCATTGATGAGAGTTTGTGATAGTGTGACAAGTTATTGTGTGATACTGTCTTAGTATTGCCTCACATTTGGTTTCTTTTTCCTTGTACTCTAAGGTTTATTTGTGGCATCATTGTTCCCCTTGCTCCACCCCAGCATTCATTAAGGCCTTTGGTGCTGCATCACACTCAGAACATTACACTGGACTAGATTGATGCAGATGCAGACTTAAGGATTCTTGTGCAGGGGAGTAACAGCTCCAGCAGTGGCATTGCAATGCTCCTTTTTCTCATTCATCTTCCCAACACCCTGACTGTTATGCACTACTCTGTGCATCCTCTCATACGCCAGTTCAAGTCTCCTGTTCTCAATCTCTCTTTCATTGGTATCTCTGTGACTTTTGGTTCACTTCCTCCCAAATAGCTAGTTTCTCTTCCTCAGGGGATGATTGATACTCACATTGTCTATGATTTTCTCCTCTAAGTACAGCTTGATGATTATAACTTGCTTGTCCTCATTATGCTTACTATATTATTTTCTTACAATTTCAGATACCTCTGTTTTGCTCTATTCTTTCCATGCCTATTTGCTTCACTTTAAAATAATTTGCAAGCACCACCATCTTGTCTCCTGCAAGTACAGCACATTTCTTCCTCCCCATTGGATCTATTACCTCTTATCCTTTTCTGTTTATTGTTCCTAATTTCAGAGTTCCGTTTGTTCTCACTTCCACATCTTTGCTTTGGGCTAACTTCCTTAACTGGGATCACCCACAGCCCAATAAATAACCCTTACTTACTTGTTACAAGGGGAAAGTGAGACCTCAGTACATGAGCATTTTTGAGCGACTATTTTTCCTATCATGTTGGTTTTGGCATATTTTTGTAGTTGGGTTGGACTGGATTGGCCCCTGATGGCCAGTGCAAATATCTCTCTCTCTCTCTCTCTCTCTCTCTCTCTCTCTCTCTCTCTCTCTCTCTCTCTCTCTCTCTCTCTCTCTCTCTCTCTCTCTCTCTCTCTCTCTCTCTCTCTCTCTCTCTCTCTCTCTCTCTCTCTCTCTCTCTCTCTCTGCCTCTACAAACAGTCACAATAGGGAGTGAGGTCAGACATATCAATAATTTTTGTTCATTTTTGGTAATTCTTGGAATATTATTGAAATCTTATCTCTGCAAATTGTTACTCCAAATTAACTGAAATGAAAAAAAAAAGAAATAACCATGCAGTTACTATGAGTCATAAGAAACTGACAAAACATTTTGACATACGAGGTTTTAATTGATGTGAAATTCCACTTTGGAAATGAAATTAAAACAAAGTAACATATTTAAGCATGGTCATCTTAAATTACTTGAATTTACTTTCAAATAATCATAGTGACATACATAAACATCCTTTATTGAAATCATGATTATATAATACCAATATTATTTATACTCAATGATAACATTGCCAGATAGGAAATTAAATCCTTTGTGCATGAGACTACAGAAATTAAAGATGGTGGGAATGAGATTTCTATTACTAAATAGCAATCCATGATGGCTTTGGTATCAGTGTGTGTGACAGCTGCCAATATCTTATACCATTGACCATGGCATGGTGTAACATAGCTTGAGCTCCTCCTGCATCAGTTGTCCTCCACATAGTCTCTCTCTCTCTCTCTCTCTCTCTCTCTCTCTCTCTCTCTCTCTCTCTCTCTCTCTCTCTCTCTCTCTCTCTCTCTCTCTCTCTCTCTCTCTCTCTCTCATATTGTAGTGCCTTTATGGGATTGAAGAAATTAATTGTCCTTTGTCATGTATGTATATTTGTAGTGAATGACAGCAGGTAAGGTTGCCCAACTAACAGCTAATAGTCAACTGCCATGGAGTTGCCCTAATTGATCTAGCAGAACAAATTAGAAAGAATAGGCTGGTCCACATAGAGTTACAAAGCCATACACATTAAAAAGGAGGAAAAGGAAGATATGGAAATTATGATGGAGACAGATGGATTATCATGGGCTTTATGATAATCCAAGGAAACAAATGAGAGAAAGATGTCACAAATGTTTTCCCAAGGGACACACACCTGTCAGGTGTTTCAGGGAAGGAAAATTAAGTGTTATTTTGACATTGGAGTAAGGTGTGATAGGCATTCATATAGTGGCAGTAGTAATAATAATGCATGTAGTACATATTTATTTAGTTGTATTTACCCACTCATGATATACAGTAAAGGAGCTATATTCTTATTGTTACATCCTCATATATACTAGTACAGGTTGACCAATGATACTCTGGCATCATTTAATCTTGCATATTTTTGACTGGCTATAATCCTTATCTTTTAAACATGCTGCAGTCTTGTGATTAGTTCACTACATGCAATTGCTGTTGTGCATGCTATAGTGAGAAGAGAGCATCAAAACATCTGCCTGGAATAAATTTTATATATCTTACATATTATCAACATCTGTATGGAGTTATATTGACTATTTTACTATCACTGTTGTCTGTGCAATATGTTTGTTAGGTTAGAAATACAAGAAGATAACAAGAATAATGAATTTTCATAGAACACAAAAACATGTGTGAGTGTAAAAGGCCTACCACCAACTTTTATTTTCACAATATTGATATATTGTATGTATTATCAACATCTGTATAGAATTATACTGACAAATTACTATTGCTCTAGTGTCTGTGGAATGTTACAATGGAAATGGACAAAGAAAACAAGAGTAATGCATGATAACTGCATCAAAACACACAGCATATGTGGGTGTAAAAGTCTATCCACCAAGTTATGTAATAAGTTTTATGCATTAACAACATTTGTAGAGAATTATATTGATAAATTGCTTTTATCTCTGAAACATTTTAAGATGGAAATGCAGCAAGTAAATCCAAGAGTATTTCTGCACCTCACCACCACTAGTCCATTCAAGAACCTCTGCAGTGTGTGTGTGTGTGTGTGTGTGTGTGTGTGTAAAACTGGTACTTTTTTTTTTTTTTTTTTGCTAGCTTTGACTTTAGAAAAAGAAAGAAGTGGAAATCATAGCACAAAGTGCAAACATAGTATAATAACAGTAAAAAGAAAAGTGAAACTGTTGCAAAAGCTAAAATATGGTGTTTCTGTTCACTCATGTGAAACTTACGACATAAGATTAGAAGCTGTGCATGATTAATTTTATAGAAGCAGCAGGAAAAGTTGAAACAATTCTTTGCTGACAGGGATTCAAAGAAATATGTGCATACAAAAAAGAAAATGATAGATGGAAAGTACATATCTGGCACAATGATGGTGGAACAAGTTAAGATGTTTCATAGAGAGTTTGGTTTAGAACATCACCATTAAGTATACTGAGAGGTGGTTGTAGAGATTCAACATCTCCGTAAATATACTGAGAGGTGATGGCAGAAATTCAAGATGTGACATGGCATTTCAGTGCATAAGGTCTGTGAAGAAAAATTACTGGCAAACTAATAAGGAGAGTCAGAATGTGCCCATAATTTTTCCAGAATTGTTTCCTGTTTTGTGATGTTTGTGTTTAATTTACATTTCAAACAGTAGCTTTTTCAGTTTATCTGAAAACATGCTTTGGTGCAAGATACACTTTATCAGACATGTATTGGAGGTGTCATTAGGTAAACTTCAGTTAGTCTGGGAAAACAGCTAATTCAGCATAGCTCTGGAACTAAGGATGCCAATGTATTGAAGGTCAACCTGTATCCAACTATTCCTTAGTCATGAATACATGGACCACACTCTCATTTACAGTGTGTGTGTGTGTGTGTGTGTGTGTGTGTGTGTGTGTGTGTGTTATTGAGTAGTGGATGAGGCAGGTGTTGCCCTCTCATCTTCTCAATGAGCAACATATCACAATTATTTTTAACTCAAGAAAGCAGCAATCTAAATGCTTATATTCAATAGCCTATCAAGGAACATTAAGACCAGTACTTTACTTAAGGGGTTATGCAACACATTGGTGCCTAAAATATTTGGAGTAAATAAGTATGCAGGTAAATAAGTATGTTTTCAACATTTTACATGAGGATGAACAATGTATGTACATATGTATATACATATACGCACATTTGTATAGGTGTCTTCTATTTATAGCACTGATCAGCTTTACATCATTGATGTGGATCCTAATCTGATCTGGATTCATGCTTTTTTTTTTATTATTATTTAGAAGGTCAAAGGGTTAAAGCAGCTATCAAAAATTAAAAGATAAGTGTCCTGAAATTATCCTTTTGAAAGAGTTTGTCATAGGAAGGCGGAAATACAGAAACAGGTAGGGAGCTCGAGAGTTTACCTGAGAAAGGATGAATGATTGAGAATACTGGTTAACTTCTGCATTAGAGAAGTGGACAGAATAGGGGTGAGAGAAAGAAGAAAGTCTTGTGCAGTGATGACACAGGAGGGGAGGCATGCAGTTAGCAAGATCAGAAGAGCAGGTGGCATGAAAATAACAGAAGATAGCAAGAGATGCAACTTGTGGCGATGAGAAAGAAGCTGAAGACAGTCAGTTAGAGGAGAAGAGTTGATAAAATGAAAAGCTTTTGATTCCAACCTGTCTAAAAGAGCCCCTCTGTCACAAGTGGTAGACTATTGATACTTATCACTGTTCTCTAAGGAAGTGTCAATGAGGACTACAGTCTACATTTCCTAAGGAAGTTGGGCCAAGAAGGCCACCCCTGAATCCTAACCACCTGCCTACCCAGGTTGATCCTCCTTAAAGGAGAAGAGAACAGCAGCACAAAACTGGTTTCCATACCTGGCCATGAATGCTGTATAATAAAGCTTAATGCAAAGCTCTCTTCACACATAACATACTGAAAGTACTTGCTATGAAGTACAGGATGGCAAAATGAGAAAATAATAGAACATGAGGTGAGGTTTGCCTGGCCCACATGTTGACACTACTGACATCATTATTGTGGCACTTCAAAAATAAAAATTTATTATTTACTTCCTTTGCCTCATCATGTAGTCATTGTTAGAGACTGTAATGGCCACAAAATTATAATCATAAACTATTTAAACAAGGCTTGGTGTAGCTTATTATATCTCTTGTGTCTGGTATTTGTTACCACTACTATGCACATTCTGTACCTACAGCAGCATTCTGCAACAATTTATTATCATTCAGTTTATTTCTCAGACATATCAGCTATTTTCTTGGGGTATATTTCCCTAAATAAGTCTCCAGTAGAGGCTACTCATCCACCAATATGGCCACCACCATGTGACCAGATTAATGATCTGAAACAGATCATAGTAAACAGAAGATGCCTTATGTATGTGTATAACAATACTTTATACAGCAGGATTAATACGTAACCAACAATTTTTGTTTTTTGACTGTGAATGATATGCCTTGCACCCTATGTAAAGAATTTTGAAATATTGGCAAATACAGTGGAATGGTGGCATGTTTTTATATTATGTGCACCCAGTTTTGTGTAAAATTGGATTTTTTTGTCACTCTTTCTCCTTATTACTCATAATGCATTTTTGTTTTCCATATCTATTCATAGTGTACTAGCTACTAATAAAATCAATATCCCCAAGTAGAATCAGCTAAATCTGATTGATTTTTATATTTTGTGATTAAAAAAAAATTGAAATTCATTGAACAGAGATATGAGCATTTTGAAAAATAGAAATGCATATGATTGTTTTATTTCCTCAGAAATTAAATGATCTTATATCTTAGTCATTATCATAAAGAGGCAAATTAGTTTAATTACATCAGGTCATGGAAGTAGGTGCCAGTCAGATGTATGAACTGATTTTCAGGTTACATCAAGGTCACATTAAACAAAAGGCTTGTTCACACTTACTCTTACTGCCCTTATTTTTTAGGAACTATAATTTATTATTGCCATTGTAAGTAAAAGCTCCACAGACCATTGCATTATCACTTCAGGGTGTTTTGCAGTTTTTACCATGTCTCAGGGGTCAAATCAGTGAAATTAGGTGGCTTTCTCACTCATCTAGCTGGTATACTAGTGACAGTAAACATGTTTTCACAGACCATAGGATGGATCTGATTTCATCAGGTGGCTGCATGCTGTACTTTTGGCAAAAAGTTTTATTTGAGAGCCTATATGGAAGTGCAGGCTTTTTGGACTCCAATTATCTTGTCAGGAGCATCATAGCAACATTTAACCCAACATTGTGTGCATCATTTGGCCAGTCCAGTCTCTCCACATACATATATTCTTCACACTGTAATCAGCCATATGGAGCATGTGCCAAGTAGCGATGTACCAGAAGTTCTGGCCGGAACTTGAAAACATATTCATAACTAAAATAAATAGTAATTTGTGTGTGTGTGTGTGTGTGTGTGTGTGTGTGTGTGTGTGTCTATATATATATATATATATATATATATATATATATATATATATATATATATATATATATATATATATATATATATATATATATTCAGAGTCTGCTCTTAAAGGCTGTTTTTGGAAGCAAGCAATGTATACAAGGAGAAACGCTCTCACTTACTACTTCGTACTGGATCTCTCTCTCTCTCTCTCTCTCTCTCTCTCTCTCTCTCTCTCTCTCTCTCTCTCTCTCTCTCTCTCTCTCTCTCTCTCTCTCTCTCTCTCTCTCTCTCTCTCTCTCTCTCTCTCTCTCTCTCTTAATCTTACTTGATTCCAGCACACACATCAACTAAATAAATGCAAATTGTTCAGTACAGTCATAGACCCAACTTTATGCTTTGGTATATTAATGAAGAAAAGGAAACACTTTTTTCCACCTGTAAATAATTAAAAATATGAAGAAAGATTTTCATTAGCATAGCATTGATCATAAATCTGGTAGTCAGGTTTCACTTTCAGTATATAATTGAAGACATGAAATTTTTTTTTGGCACCTCTACCATTAGTTGATAAAGAATAAATCTTAATTCTTAGTCATTATAATTTTAGTTAACATTTATCATGCAAGTTTTCCAATAAAACCACAGTGGAACCGTGGTTATTGAATGTCTCCCTTTCCAAACAACTCTGTTTTCAAACAAAAATTTTAACTCATAATTGCTTCAGTTGCCATACCATAATTCAATTTTCAAACAAAGTTACTTGATTTCAAATACTATAAGAGTAGCAAAAGCTGCCATTTATTACTAATTTATAGTTTCTATAAATATTTCCATTGTTTTTGTATATTTGGAGGAGAGAAACAGAGAGTAAGACAGTAATCCAGTCTTTGAAATAAGTTAAATATGATCCCATTGAAGAACCTCAATGTAAACAAATAAGGTTCGATGCTCAGGAGTAATCCTGGGCTTCCTTTGGTTCTCTCTATGACCCACAATGGTATCACTACAGCACAATCTGCATTTTTTCAGTAGTCTTTCCCAGCAGCAAGATGTCTGAGTGTTATGATTACCTTCATAATCTGCATTTTCCCAGTAGTCTTTCCAAGCAGCAAGATGCCTGAGTGTTATGATTACCTTCATTTGGCATTGAGTGGGTTCCTCATCTCTTTGTCACTCTGTAAGATTTCCCTTACTTGATCAGTGACAAAGAGAATGCCTGCATGGTCTAAAAAATATGCCTGCATGGTCTAAAAAATATCTGTTGATGAGTTCTTTGTCACTAAGTTCATTCAATACATCCTTTCTGGATAAGAAAAACTTCTAAGCTGGAGATGTGGAGCAGCCATCTTTGAAGTGGGACTGTCAGCCATTACCCAATAAGACATGGTGGACAGGTGTCTGAGAATGGATTAATCTATTTTACACTGACTCCTAAGAGGAAAATGGTTTTGGTTTTCAAACTTTTCAGATTTCAAATGGCATTCAGGAACAAGTCAATTTCGAAAACCGAGGTTTCTCTGTGATTGAAAGATGATTACAGTATATAACTAACCACTTTATATCTTCTTAATGAAATTATGTAAATAAAAGTTGAAAATATCGAGATTAGAAATAAATGCAGATAGAGTTCAGAAACATAACCCTTATGATAACTGCTTAGACATAAAACAAAAGTTCCAGTTCCGGCCAGTTGTTTCATGCTAGTTCAGGCCAGAACGGGAATTTGCTAAAATTTGAGGTTCCAGCTGGAACCAAGTTTCAGTGCACCTCTAGCATCAAGGTTTTCTTGGACAAGTTAGGATTGCACCCCATTGTCATTTAAAAAAAAAATGGATGCAGAAAGGATTGATCAAAAAGTGCAAAAAGCTATCAAAAGAGCAGATGGCAAGTGATAATCTCCCACCACATTCAGCCTGTTCGTAAAAAGGGTGGCCATTCTAATCCCACAAACTACTGTCCTATTACTTTAATTTCCTGACTCAAAAGTTTTTTAATCTCTCCTCAACAGGAAGATTCTTAAACATCTTTCACTTCATAACTTTACACCTAATAGGCAGCATGGGTTCTGTCAAGGCCACTCTACTGGTGATCTGGCTTTCCTTACTAAGTTTTGGTCATCTTTTAGAGATTTTTGTTAAACTTTTGCTGTTGCCTTTTGATAAAGTCTGGCACAAAGCTTTGATTTCCAAGCTATCCTCCTACAGCTTCTATCCTTCACTTTAACTTCATCTCCACTTTAACTTCATCTCAAGTTTCCTTTCTGACTGTTTTATTGCTGCTGTGGTAAACGGTCACTGTTCTTCTAAATCTGTTAACAGTAGTGTTCCTCAGATTCTGTCCTGTCACCCACTCTCTTCATATTATTCATCATTGATATTCTAAACCAAACTTCTTGCCCTATCCACTCCTATGCTGATGATACCACCCTGTCCTTTATCTCATCTTTTCTTAGATGTCTAACCCTAAATAGTTCACACAGGGAAGCGACAGAACACCTGACTTCTGATCTAAAATTTCTGATTGGAGCAGAGCAAATTTAGTATTGTTCAATGCCTCAAAAACTCAATTCCCCCATCTGTCAACTTGACACAACCTTCTAGACAACTTCCCCTCTACTTCAGTGACATTCAACTGTCCCCCTCTATACTGAACATCCTCAGTCTGTCCTTTACTTATAATCTAAACTGGAAACTTCACATTTCATCTCGAGCTAAACCAGTTTCTATGAAGTTAGGTATCCTGAATCATCTGCCAGTTTTTCTCACCCCCTTAGCTGCTAACTCTGTACAGGGATCTAATCCATCTATGTATGAAGATGTATTGTAGGTTCCACACATACTGTTCTTTTAGACAGGGTGGAATCAAAAGCTTTTCATCCCATCATCTCCTCTAACTGACTGTCTTCAGCCTCTTTCTCATCACCGCAGTGTTGCATCTCTTGCTATCTTCTACCGTTATTTTCATGCCAACTGTTCTTCTGATCTTGCTAACTGCATGCATGAACTCTCAAGAGGGAGGTTTCAGGACATCTTGTAATTTTTGACTACTGCTTTTGACTTTGCTCAGGGACTGGCACCTCAGTGGGCCTTTTTTTATTGGTTTTGTTGCCCTTAGGTGTTGCCCCTCCTATTTAAAAAAAATAAATAAATACTCGTAAATAATCCTTAACATCTTTGTTGCCACCCTCAGACAGCCCTCTGCCCAGTTTTGTAAAATACTATATTTTGACCCCACTCAGGTGTCATGACCTTTTTAATTAGTCCATAAAACTGCACTGACAGTTGACACATGAATGAATAAGTTGGAAAGACCAAGACCCAGTGATGATGTAGTACTGCGCCTCTATTTCTTTAATGACAATAACAGTGAAAGATTTCACAGTATCATTTCATAGTAATAGATCTCTTCTTATTCAGCAGAAATATAGGATATAAGCTCTTATATCATCATTCATTTTTTATACTAATTTTGAACATTTATTTACTTTTTGTAGTTAGTGTTTAAGTAATGACATGTGAAAAATGTAGAAAGATAGATTTATGGTGTAGATATTTGAGATAAAAGAAAGAACGAAAAACATGCAGCAACTGGCTCATGTGGTGTGACATCAACTCTGACTGCACATGGGTTACCTAACTCCTGAGCATATTACAGTAAGCCTTGGTTTTACAGATTAATTGGGAGGGAACTTAGTCTGTTAACTTCTTGGCTGCTGATCCCTATGATGTTTCTACTTACCAGAATTGCCAGCCTTTTTATTTTATTTTATTTTATTTATTTATTTATTTATTTATTTATTTATTTATTTATTTATTTATTCATTTATTATTTATTTATTTTTATTTTTTCATTTTATCTTATTTTCTATTCTTTCATTTTATTTATTTATTTTATTTATTTTTTATTTATTTATTTATTTATTTATTTATTTATTTATTTATTTTTTTTTTTTTTTTTTTTTTTTTTTTGCTAAATCCATTGGAAAAGAAATAAAAAACAATGTAGAAAACAAAAAAAATATCCCCCCACCCTAACCATTTTTTAGTAGTTCCTCCCTTGTCAATTTTGTAGTGGCTTGGCTACCCATAAGATGAATGGGACTGAAGATCTGGTTGTGGATGCAGTATCATCCATATTACTTTCAGCGTCACTGTCACTGTGAAATAATGCATGACAAATAACAGTTTTGGAGACCTTCATTGTTCAAAAAAGAGAGGAATAATGAGAAAATCCATGCTCTGGGTGCTTTGCTGTCCTCACCACTGCTCTCCTGAACATAAACATTTGTCTATATCACTGTCCTCCAGTCACTATTATTGAAAACACAACCACATTCATCCAACAGACAGCCAAAATCTGGTGTATGCATTATTCCTCTGTAGCAAGCAAGGCTGGCTGCTTGGTATGCTGGTATGCTAGGCTGGCCACTTGGATAGGAGGGAAGGAGGAGTGGTGGTGCTGCTTGAAAGGCCAGTGTTACCACCACCTCCCATGCAAATTTTAGCGGCCTAGCTGCTGTGGTTTTTCCAGCATGAAAATTTGAAATCGCAGTCTATATATATAGACATGGCACTTGCGACATCTGTGCACTACTCTGTATATATATATGGATATGGCAAACCAGGGGTTAATGCTGGAAGTCCATTAGTAGAAGCAGAAATTATGGAATACATGTAATAATGATGATGAACCTAATAAACATAAGGGTATGGTTTTTATTGTATATATTGTCTATGTGTTGTCAATATTGTGCATACGTATATGTAACTTTTTTATGTAGGAGGGACACTGGCCAAGGGCAACAAAACCGTACTAAATAAAAAAAGTCCTTAAGGTGCTGGTCACTAAACTGAGTCAAAAGCGATAGTCAAAAATTACAGGATAAGATTCTTGAAACCTCCCTCTTAAAAGAGTTCAAACCATAAGAAGGTGGAAATACAGAAGCAGGCAGGGAGTTTCAGAGTTTATCAAAAAAAAGAATGAATGATTGAGAATACTGGTTAACTTGTATTAGAAAGGTGGACAGAATAGGGGTGAGAGAAAAAAGAAAGTCTTGTGCAGCGAGGCCACAGGAGAAGGGAAGGCATGCAAGATCAAAAGAGCAGTTGGCATGAAAATAGTGGTAGAAGATAGCACTGTGGAAGAGGGGGGACAGATGAATGTCACTGAAGAAGAGGGGGATAGTTGTCTGGAAGGTTGTATTGAGTTGATAGATGGTGGAATTGAATTTTTCAGGCATTGAACAATACAAGTTTGCCCTACCCCAATCAGAAGATAGGCGTTCTGTGGCTTCCCTACATAAACTGTTCACTTCCTGAAGGGCTGGACATCTACGAAAAGATGTGAAGTGCAGTGTGGTGTCATCAGCATAGGAGTGGATAGGACAAGAAGTTTGGTTTGGAAGATCATTGATGAATAATAGGAAGAGAGTGGGTGACAGTATAGAACCCAAGGAACAACATTGATAATAGATTTAGGAGAAGTCTACTGCAGCAACAGAATGGTCAGAAAGGAAACATGAGATGAAGTTACAGAAAGAAGGATAGAAGCTGTAGGACAGTAGTTTGGAAATCAAAGCTTTGTGGCAGACTCTATCAAAAGCTTTTGATAAGTCTAAGGCAACAGCAAATGTTTCACCAAAATCCCTAAAAAAGGATGACCAAGACTCAGTAAGGAAAGCCAGAAGATCACCAGTAGAATGGACTTGACGGAATGCATACTGGCAACCAGATAGAAGGTTATGAAGTGATAGATGTTTAAGAATCTCCTTGTTGAGGATAGATTCAAAAACTTTAGATAGGCAGTAAATTAAAGCAATTGGACAATAGTTTGAGGGACTAGAACAGTCATCCTTTTTAGGAACAGGCAGAATGTAGGAAAACTTCCAACAGGAAGGAAAGGTAGATATTGATAGACAGTTGAAAGAGTTTGACTAGACAAGTTGCAAGCATGGAGGCATGGTTTCAGAGAACAATATGAGGTTCATAAGCCTTCTGAGGATTAATGCCAGCAAGGACATGGAAAACATCTCTGCGAAGGATTTTAATGAGTAGCATGAAGTAGTCAGAGGATGGAGAAGAGAGGGAACAAGCCCTGAATCATCCAAGATAGAGTTTTTAGCAAAGGTTTGAGAGAAGAGTTCAGCTTTAAAAATAGATGAGATGGCAGTGGTGCCATCAGGTTGAAATAAAGGAAGGAAAGCTGAAGAAACAAAGTTATTGGAGATGTTTTTGGTTAGATGCCAGAAGTCACAAGGGGACTTAGATCTTGAAAGATTTTGACACATTCTGTTAATGAAAGAGTTTTTGGCTTGTTGGAGAACAGACTCTTGCTTTTTCCCAGGAGCAAAATGTCTAAGTGTTATGATCATCTTAATTTTGGTGGAAAGTGGGTTGCTTCTCTCAGTGTCACTGTAAGGCTTCCCTCACTTGATCAATGACAAAGAGAATGCCTGCATGGTCTAAATATCTTTTGATAAATTCTGTATCATTAAGTTCATTCAGTACATCCTTTCTGGATAAAAAAAATTCTAAGATCAAGATGTTTTGGAGCGGCTATCTTAGAAGTGGGAGTGTCGGTAATTACCTGCTAAGACTTGATGGATGGATGTCTGAGAACGGATTAGTTTATTTTACATTGAATCCTATGAGAAAAATAGTTTCAGTTTTCGAACATTTTGGATTTCGAGCAGCATTCAGGAATAAGTTTGAAAACCAAGGTTCTACTGTGTATATATATATATATATATATATATATATATATATATATATATATATATATATATATATATATATATAGAAGGTGTCCAAGTTACAAACATTCAGAGATATGAAGTCTACCCACAAAATAAGATTGTGCTCTTGATATTGTTCCCATTGCTAACCAAAACTTCAAATTTGGTGCTATATACCATATGTACTTACAACACCACTTAGCCACTGACGGCACCACACAGCACCATAGCGAAAGACCACCCACTGCCCACAGCAGGACACAGGCTATGTAGCAGTGTATTTTGAGACACTAGTTTAAAGTGAGACGTCCAAATTTATCGTACTGCACTGCAGTACAATAAATTCCACAGCATATGGCCTTACCAGCCAGTTGGCCTCTGAGAGGCATAGAATCGGGAGAGTTGTGCTGCATGGTGTAGAAAGCCTGCTCCATTACATTAAATCCACAAATAGGCAAACAAACCTGCCTTATGCTTTCAGCCTGCCACCTTAATAAATTATATGAATAAAGGCATGTTTAACCCAAGAAGAAGAGAGGGAGAAAAGAAAAAGTGTACATGAGAGAGTCTCATAACTCGGAGCTACATCTGCTGGATTTTGGCTACACCTTCACATTTACCTTATTTCAGAGATTGAATTACTGTCTTATGCTCTGTGTCTCTTCTCTAAATATATAAAAATGAAGGAGATATTTACGGAAACTATAAATTAGTAATAAACGGCAGCTTTTGCTATGCCTTTTAGTATTTGAAATCAAGTAACTTTGTTCTAGAACCAAATTATAGTACCACAATCGAAGCAATAATGAGTTAATAATTTTGTTCAAAAAGCAAATTGTTCGAAAAGGGATATATATATACGAGTATATATATATATATATATATATATATATATATATATATATATATATATATATATATATATATAAACAAACAAACCTTTCTTATGCTTTCCAACAGTCATCTTAATAAATTATATGAATAAAGGCATGTATAACCCAAAAAAGAGATAGAGAGAGAGAGAGAGAGAGAGAGAGAGAGAGAGAGAGAGAGAGAGAGAGAGAGAACAAATGTCTCATTTTAACCGGGGTCATATGCTTAGCACATTTGAGTCTTGCATTTGGCAGAAGCCTCAAGCCTGTCACTACTCATTGGTATCAAATCACCCATAAGGTAAGGTGATTCTCTCTCTCTCTCTCTCTCTCTCTCTCTCTCTCTCTCTCTCTCTCTCTCTCTCTCTCTCTCTCTCTCTCTCTCTCTCTCTCTCTCTCTCATATGGTATCAAGCATCAAGTAAACAGTACATTGCAGATTCTCTCTCTCTCTCTCTCTCTCTCTCTCTCTCTCTCTCTCTCTCTCTCTCTCTCTCTCTCTCTCTCTCTCTCTCTCTCTCTCTCTCTCTCTCTCTCTCTCTCTCTCTCTCTCTCTCTCTCTCTCTCTCTCTCTCTCTCATGGTATCAAGCATCAAGTAAACAGTACATTGCAGTTTTTTTTTTTTTTTTTTTTTTTTTTTTTTTTCAATCATGAGCAAAGTGTGTGTGTGTGTGTGTGTGTGTGTGTGTGTGTATATATATATATATATATATATATATATATATATATATATATATATATATATATATATATATATATATATATATATATATATATATATATATATATATATATATATTTATGCAATGGAGCCTCAGTTCACAAACTTAATTCATTCCTGAATGTCATTCGAAATATGAAATGTTTGGAAAAAATTAAACTATTTTCCCCATAGGAATCAATGTAAAATGAGTTAATCCGTTCCCAGACTCCAGTCTACACTGTCTTAGTGGCTTATGACAGACACTCCCATGGGCAAGATGGCTGCTTCACAACATCTCCAGCTCACAAATTATTTATACAGAAATGTAATGAATGAACTTAGTGACACAGAACTCATCAGAAGATACTGTCTAGAACAATCTAGTGAGAGAAGCCTTACAGAGGGACACAGAGAGGAGCAACCCATCCACCACCAAAATTAAGGTGATCATAACACTTAGACATTTTGCTGCTGGGAAAAGCTACTGGAAAAATGCAGTTGTTCATTAGTGATGCATTGGAAGTCATCGAGAGAGCCACAGGTGGCTTGGGATTACTCCTGAGTGCCGAAAACTGTTTACATCAACGGGATCACATTTACCTTGTTTACATCAAGGCTTTTCAATGGGATCACATTTACCTTATTTCAAAGAGTGAATTGCTTTTTTACACTGTCTCTCATCCAGATGTATAAAAAACAAAGTAGATATTTACAGAAACTATAAATTAGTAATAAATGGCAGCTTTTGCTATGCCTTTTTAATATTTGAAATTAAGTAACTTTGTTCTAGAACCAAATTGTTATCACAACTGAAGCAATAATGAGTTAAAAATTTTGTTTGAAAAGGAAACATTTGGTAACTGAGGTTCCATTTTATATATATATATATATATATATATATATATATATATATATATATATATATATATATATATATATATATATATATATATATATATATATATATGGGTACTTTACCTTGACCAGAGTGATCAAAAGTTCCTGTAACTGTTGTTGCAGCATGGCTTACTCATGCCATGATCATATAGTGGAGATGCACTTCTTTTCTTCTGCAGTTGCTCCCATGTTCATATTGGAGATGCACTAAGAATGATTATTCTAGGTCTGATCTGTACTCCCCCTATAGAGAGAGAGGGCTGCAGCAGCAGGTTTTTGGCTGTGTAGCAGAAGTACTAGGTGTGGCCACTGCACCAAGTGATGGAGTAAAAAATTAAATCGTGCATCATTTGAAGAATGAATCAAGTTTCATCTGTCTCCCAGCCTTAGACTACTCTGTGATGATAAATTCTCGTAATCTTCGTAAATACTGGTAGTAATACTGGATTTCTAGGTTTGATGATAAGCCCACATATGTGATGATAGTGTCCAGATACAAATGAACTAGTGAAAATTTTGTGTCTGCATCATCCTCACTGTTTATCCCTTGCTTTGTCTCACATGTGAGGCTTTCTTGAGCAATCTCTTCTACTCTTTGCAGCTAGTATTCTGGGTTGTCTTCAGTTTCTTCTAACCCTTGCCTTGCATCTTCCTTCTTGAAAAATTTTTCCCACACATGCTTAAAGGTGCATTTGATATCAGTCATTTCAAAAACTTTTCTCAGTCAGTTCCTATGCATTTGTGACCCTCTGACCTTGTCCATTAAATCCAAAATCCATGAAAAGAAGATCCATTAAACTGAGGTTTTACAGTATTTGACTTCTCCCAGCTTGCTTCTTTATTTCCTTCTTCCTATGAATTGAACTCTTTCAAAAGGGAAGTTTGAAGACATTTACCCATACTTCAGTTTTTTATGATCTTTTTGACCTTTCTTTTGGGACTGCCACCTCAGTGATTTTTTTTTTTTTTTTTTTTTTTTTTTTTTTTTTCCCAATCATGCCAGTACATTGCATTGATCACAATGATCGTGATCAGGCAGGACAAAGATACTCATGCTGTAACTTGTACTTATGTGCCATGCCCATCACAATGATCATGATCAGGCAGGACAAAGATAATCATGCTGTAACTTGTACTTATGTGCCATGCCCATGACTTCTTCAATAATCATTGCTTGTTATTTTATGTGTTTGTCATAACAATGCTGATTATATGTTAAAGTAGTATTGGGATGCAATAAATTAGCAAAATAGCCAGAACAAAGTCTACATTTCTGTGGCACCAAAGCAAGAATTTTAATTAAATTGATTTTCAGTGTTGCCATTGTGGTTTCTGTTATCAGGGTGATACAGTAGCACCAGTTAGTTGAAATAATATAAGATTGAATGTACACAAGTACCTAATGTTGAACTCTTGGTAATTAAATTGAGTTCAGTGAGATCTCACATCTAACAAGGAAAAGGGGCCAAATAACACTTATGAGATGTGAATGCATTATATGAGAAATATTACAAATAAAAAAAAAAATTTAACTGAACTCCTTTAGTAATTGTAATTTCACTAGTTGTGTAAGTTATTGGTATTATTTTGTCATACGTAGTGATATAAAATAAGGAAATAATGTGGGTAACTCACCTGTAAGTGATGAACGACATGCATGTCTATTACAGAAGGGAGAAGCTAATGGGCAGCATCTCCATTCTCCTGTTATCACTGTTGTTACCACCACCACCATCACCATTTTTCTCCCTCTTTTCCATAACTTGTGATGCCTCCTTCAGTTCTGTCATTGTTTTGCTTACTACATACCTTAACTTCTCAACAAATCCAGAAAAAATCATCATGGATGTCACTAAGGATTGCCTGTGTCTATGTGGGCAGGGGTTGGGTGGGGTGTCAGGGACCTAGGGAGGTCTGGGGAATGGCACTGTGATGTCATAAGTATGGCCAAGGTGGTATCTGATTTGAACTACATGCCTGGGATTTTATCATTGGATTTAAAACTTCCAGGAGTGTACTAGTAGAGATTCATAGTAGCATTAGATGTGAACTAAATGGTTAGATTAGAACACTGCAAGATTTCAAAGATGCAAGATTTCATTGTACAAACATTAGCAGCATTCAAAACTAATCCTTAATAAGGTGTCAGATAAAGAGTACTGACATTGTGTGTACATCTGTTGAAAGAAACTTAGTAAAAATATGAGGAATTCTATAGTAATACAAAATTATCTTTACTCTTGTGCATGCTGGATTACACAAAGTTTATGGCAATTGAAGCGGTTTTAATATCATTAGCAAATCTGGTTGTCTAAAATGTCATGAAAGATTTGTTGCCTACTATATGATTGAAGCTCTGAGTTCTGGATCACAGGTATCAAATACCGTATTTAAACATTATTTTCATATTTCTTTGTCTGTTGAGTCGAAATTACTATTGAAATTTTATTAGATACTATTTTCTACAATTGTAAAGTGCTCATGTACATTTTGTTGGTGTTGACATTGTTGAGCAACATTAAAGTGTCAGTAAAGAGTTGGTTCATAATTTCAGTGTTCTTTATGAAATTCCATCTAGACTTGATTACCTTGATTTGCTCTCCATATCATAAAGTCATGCATTTTTTTGTGAAGTTAAAGAACCAAGCTGTCCTTTACCTATCCTCCCTTAGATAAACAACTCATTGTTGTTTTGTCTTTTTTATTTTTAATCCAGATTCACATTCACACTTGCCTGCACCAGTGGTTGAGATAATGAGTAAGAATATGGCTGTGTAACACTTATCTTGTCTTTAATTTATCTTCTTGAGTAATTACTTATACATACTGTTCAAAATACAACTGAATCCACAAATACTCATCACTTGCAACTATAGAAGGGTGGGATTATAAATATTCACACTGTTATTGGTGATGAGGAAACTTGTGACATTGGCCATTTTGTCCTTCTCAGCTTAATTAACCCCAAGGGTTAAGTTTAATGATTATTAATTTTTGCAATAACAAAGGAGTGAGTTTCTAAGATAGATTGCACTGCATCTGTCTTTGTAGCAGTGTTTGAAGGTCTACTGTTAGTTGTGGCTATGGTTGTGGTACCTATGTGGGCACAATTTGTCACATTCAATTATTCCTTGTATGTTATTGAAAACATTTAATGGTAAGTTTAGTTGCCTTTTTGTATTGATTATGTTTAAATGTAGTCATTAAATAATGACCAAGCAAATTAAATAGGACAAAGTCATTTTTCTAAAGTTGCTCCAAGTATGTCAGAATATTTTTGTTAAGTGTTAAATTTCAATTTTAGAGCAAAGTTTCTTATGTGGAAATTCATTGAGAGAACAATTGCTAAATTTTCTTAAAGCAGGTTACCAAGGTATTTGATAATGTTTGGTAATTTTGTATGAGGCTGGTTTTTAAACAACCCTCATAAAAATAAGTTAACTTCATAATCTTTGCCCTAATTTTTCTCTGCTGATAACAAATTGAGTACAGGTGATTCTGTGGTACAGTGGTTAACTTTTGGCCAAAAGTGCACCAGGTTTAAACCAGTTTCTTTTGGGAGAGGCAGCACCTTCTTGCAACCCTAGCAATACCTCAGTCTCAGATATATTTTGTCATTATTTAGTAATGAAGAAGAAACTAGATTTCTAGCCCTTCCTAAGACAGGAAATTTATATATTTGTAGAAAGTATGGAAACCCTCAAATTAGCCATTATTCACAAACCACATGAGTTACATAATTGTCTTGGCTCTACTTATTTGACTGCAATAAGCATGACAGGAATATAACATTCTAAAGTAAAGAAGTCAGTAAAAGATGTAATAATTAAATGGATGCTGCCAAATATATAACTAATTGATACAGTACATTTATATCTTTTTCTTTTATGTAGGAGGGGCACTGGCCAGGGACAACAAAACTAAAAAAAAAAATAAATAAATAAATAAATACAAAATCTTTATTTGAGGATAGATTCAGAAACTTTAGATAGGCAAGAAATTAAGCAATAGGATGGTAGTTTGAGGGATTAGAATGGTCACCCTTTTTAGGAACATGTAGGCAAACTTCCAGCAAGAAGGAAAGGTAGATGTTAATAAACAGAGTTGAAAGAGTTTGACTGGGCAAGCACAGAGGCACAGTTTTGGAGAACAATAGAGGGACCCCATCAGGTTTATAAGCCTTTCAAGGGTTTAGGTCAGCAAGGGTATGGAAAACATCATTGCAAAGGATTTTAATTGGTAGCATGAAGTAGTCAGAGGGTGGAAGAGAGAGAGGAACAAGCCCTGAATTATCCAAGCTGGAGTTTTCAGCAAAGGTTTGAGCAGAGTTCAGTTTTATAAATAGACGAGATGGCAGTGGTGCCATCAGGGTGAAATAAAGGAGGGAATGATGAAGAATCAAAGTTATTAGAGATGTTTTTGGCTAGATGCCAGAAGTCACAAGGGGAGTTAGATCTGGAAAGATTTTGACACCTGTTAATGAAGGAGTTTTTGGCTAGTTGGAGAACAGACCCAGCATGATTCCAGGCAGAAATATAAAGCACATGAGGTTCAGCTATTGGAAGGGTCAAGTACTTTTTGTGGGCCACTTGTCTATCATGTAGAGCACAAGAAAAGGCTGTGTTAAACCAATGTTTGGAAGGTTTAAGTCAAGAGAAAGAGTGAGGAATGTACACCTCCATTCCAGTCACTATCACCCCTGTTATGCACTCACCACACAGATGGGTCTTTGACATGGAAGCAGTAGTCATTCCAAGGAAAATCAGCATTATACCTCTTCATGTCCTACCCCCCCCCACCATTTAGTAAAGCCAAAATGCCATAGGCACCTCTGCTTTGGGAGATCCTGAGTAGAGATGCTGGAATCAAATAACTATACCGAAATAGATTGGTGCTACTTAAGTCTGTTTATTCCTATCCATACATTTTCTTCCTGTTTGTTCTAATTTTCTCACTCTTTCACTTCTTTCTTTACTTTGACACTCTTTTCTCCTATTTTCTGGAGATCATCCTTCTGTATTTATATACTATACTCATGAATAAGCTCATAGTCATTTTAGTTTCTTGTATTTTTCTTTGTGGTCAAGCCACCTTAGGATGCTGTCCTGAGTCTGAATAATTCCACATTTTATTCCTTACTTTTACTTAACATACCAAATCCATTATGCACAATTCCATAGCTTCCATCATCCATTTTCATGCATCACTGGTGCGTGCTTCTCAAGTAATTTAATTATTTGTTCTTTAACTCTGTATTATTTAATGTACAATATTTTATTTCTTTTCATCCTATTCCTAAGTACTGTAGCATGCTTCATATCCCTTGGTTCCAGTGATTTGTGGTTGATCTGAACTCAGTTAAGAATAGTCAGATTTAGCATGAATTTATCACCCAATATATATATATATATATATATATATATATATATATATATATATATATATATATATATATATATATATATATATATATATATATATATATATATATATATATATATATACAGTGGAACCTCAGTTACTGAACACTCCTTTTATGAATTAATCAGTTTTCAAACAAAATTTTTAAGTCATTATTCTTTCAGTTGCAGTACCATAATTCACTTCTAGAACAAAGTTGCTTGATTTCAAATATAAAAAAATATAGCAAAACCTCTCATTTATTACTGATTTACAGTTTCTATAAATATTAACCTTGTTTTCATATGTTTGGAAGAGAGATGCAGAGTGTAAGACAGTAATTCAATCTTTGAAATAAGGTAAATGTGATCCTGTTGAAGAAGCCTTGATGTAAACAAACAGTTTTTGGCACTCAGGAGTAATCCTGAGCCACCCGTGGCTCTCTCAATGACCCCCAATGCCATCACTACTGCACAACTGCATTTTACCAGTAGCTTTTCCCAGAAACAAGATGCCCAAGTGTTATGATCCCCTTCATTTTGGTGGTAAGTGGGCTGCTCCTCCCTGTGTCCCTCTGTAAGGCTTCCCTCACTAGATTGGTGACAAAGAGAATACCTGCATGGT
Organism: Scylla paramamosain; assembly: GCF_035594125.1. Taxonomy (NCBI): domain Eukaryota; kingdom Metazoa; phylum Arthropoda; class Malacostraca; order Decapoda; family Portunidae; genus Scylla; species Scylla paramamosain. Next base: position 13,986,537 of record NC_087154.1, read on the forward strand.
CTATACAGTATCTTCTGATGAGTTCTGTGTCACTAAGTTCATTCAATACATCCTTTCTGGATAATTAATTTGTGAGCTGGTGATATTGTGAAGCAGCCATCATGGTTGTGGGAGTGTCTGTCATGAGGTACTAAGATAGGGTAGACTGATATTTGGGAACAGATTAATCCATTTTACTTTTATTCTTATGGGAAAAATAGTTTCAGTTTGCCAACATTTCAGATTTTGAACGGCATTCAGGAATTAATTAAGTTTGAGAACTAAGCTTCCGCTGTACTTGTATGCCATTCGGATGTGAATATATTCATGTTCTGAGATTCTTCTGTGTGTGTGAGTGTGTGTGTGTGTGTGTGTGTGTGTGTGTGTGTGTGTGTGTGATTCTTTAAGATTTGAAGTACTGCCTTTTCCCTAGCATTTTTTGCTATCAGTCATGATATCCATCTCAGCCTTAATGAATCATCATAACACTATTAGATACAGTGGAACCTCAGTTACTGAACACCTCCCTTTTTTTAACATTTTAGTTTTCAGTCAAATTTCTTAAATCATTATTGCTTCAGTTGTGGTCCCATTAAGTAACAAAGTGATTTATTTCAAATATTAAAAGACAGCAGAAACTGCTATTTACTACTAATTTATAGTTTCTATAAATATCTACTTCATTTTTATATATTTGGAGGAGAGACACAGAGTGTAAGACAGTAATTAAATCTTTGAAGGTAAATGTGATCCTGTTGAAAAGTCTCAATGTAAACAAGCAGTCTTTTGGCACTTGGGAGTAATCCTGAGCCACCTGTGGCTCTCTCGATGACCCCTACTGTCATCATTACTGCACAGTTGCATTTTTCTTGGAGCTTTTCCCAGCAGCAAGATGTCTAAGTGTTATGATCACCTTCATTTTGGCAGTAAGTGGGTTGCTCTTCTGTGTCCCTCTGTAAGGATTCCCACACTAGATCGGTCTAAACAGTGTCTTCTGGAGAGTTTTGTGTCACTAAGTTCATTCATTACATCCTTTCTGGATGTAATGAGCTGGAGATATTGTAAAGCAACCATCTTGACTCTGGGAGCATCTTTTATAAGCTGCTAATGCAGGCTAGACTGGTATCTGGGAATGGATTAATCTATTTTACACTGATTCCTATGCAGAAAATATTTTTTTGTTTTTTTTAACATTTTGGATTTCAAACAGCATTCAGGAACAAATTAAGTTCAAGAACCAAGGTTCCACTGTATAACCAACTTCCTTTAAGTAGAGCAATAAAGTTTTAATGGAACATATAGTTCTGGTATCTATACTGGAAATTTGATGCAATCTGAGCATGACATTTAGAATGGTCTCTGTGTGTGTGTGTGTGTGTGTGTGTGTGTGTGTGTGTGTGCGTGTGTGTGTTTTTGGGAATGGGCTTTCTTATATTTACACATGTGTAAGGTACAAAAGAATTTTGAAGAATTCATGTTGATACACTTGAGGTGTTTAATCTTTCATATAACAGACTAATGTGGACCACTTATGCTCTTCATTTATTACTGGAGTGAACTGTTATCATGCATCTTATCACAGATTTTTGAGCCCAGTATCTTAAGTTGTAGGAATGCTCTGCTATATTATGTGGAAATCTTATATTCTAGGTTTAAGCAATACCTTTACTATGGAGTTATGCTTTTTATAATGCATCTACTTCTTTACAAACATTAACCATATTAGAAATATTAAGGCATGGTTGTGTAGCATTCTCTTGATTAACCCAGAGATGGAAAGACTGCAGTAGTTTGGAGTATTCACTTTCAGACACACAGAAAATTACTTCTCTACTGTGATGTAAACATTTTTTTTTTTATGAATTAATTTATTTATTTTACTTTTTATCATGATCACTATACCAGAATGTTATTATGGATAAGTTGGTTTACTGTGTGGGTCTGGCAGTTGACAATGGTGGTGGTGAAGGTGGTGGTAATATCAGTGGGTTGCCTCTCAGGTGATGGTGAGTGAGGGTTTGAGGGGATCAATGGCAGGCAGTGTGGGCTCCCCTATTGGGGTTGGGGGCCCCCCACCACTACCTATGATGCGGCCTAGCCCACACCACCCAACCATGATGGGTCCAGGACCCTCAGTGGTGATGGGTGGGCCACGCTTGCCTCCACACATGGCACATGGTACCCCTGGAGGCCACCCACACCTGCCTACAGGGCCACCAGGTATGGTGCCACTTGGGCCTGGTGGTCCACCTGTTCCTCATGGTCTTCATGGTCCACCTGGTCATCATGGACCACATGGGCCTCATGGTCCACATGGTCCTCATGGGCCATCTGGTCCTCATGGTCCACCTGGTCCCCATGGACCATCTGGTCTTCATGGCCCACCTGGCCCTCATGGTTCACCTGGTCCCCATGGCCCATCTGGCCCCCATGGTCCACCTGGCCCTCATGGTCCACCTGGCCCTCATGGCCCAATGCTGCCGCCACAGCCACACAGGCGACCACTACTACTGCAGGTGAGACTAACAGCACTCGGCTGCGTTAAATGTTGCACCCACCATGGCTGTTTTGCTCCCATTACCCTCTGAGCGTGGTGTTGTGCAGCTCTTCATGTTGACCCGCCTCTCTCTCCTGCAGTCTGTGGCTCTCTCCGTCAGGCTGTCAGTAGCAAGACTCGTGTCACCTCCCTGTCCCATGTGTTTAGCTTTTTGTTTAAGTTTTTTGCTTGTGACCCTATAGTGTTCTATAATAGCTGATATCCACACAATAATAACTAGTTCAGAGCACTTGATTAAGCTTGGGTGATGCTTGCTCTAGTCTTAAGTTTGTCAGTATGGTAAAATTATGTCACAGATTTGCTTTTAGTGGAATTTAAAATATTGCTTTTAAATGGTTTTAAATGATTGTTGCTTCATATATCAAATATATATGGTGTGTGATTTGAGGATATTATATATTTTCCTGTAAGAGTATTTTTGTTTGAATGATGTAGTTAAATTTATTAACATTATCCATAGCTCATAAATCATGATGCTGTGTTAGTATATTGTCATCAAGCTAAAGCTACATTCTTATGCCCATTTTTCACACATTTTTATGGTTTTGAAGTTATGTAAGGTTTTTAGGATCAGATATATCAAGAAATTAAAATGCATCATATGAAACATATTTATCAATAGTTGAAAAAGGTTAAAAGAAAGATGTATGCTATAAAGGCAAAGTCTTTGATGTTTCTCTTGATGTAGAAGATTGAGATAAAGTACTGGAATTACTCTGCATTACTAGATCTGTGAATGCTCACTCACTCATACAGTATACACACATACATGCACAAACCTATATGTGTGAATATGGGTGTATATGGATAAATAGATGGATATGTAGAGAAGGATCTTTATAATTATGAAAAATTATTTTCAATATACTTCACAAAATAGTTATTCAGATTTCCATAGGAAAATAGTATATCAGTCTTAAGCGAAGAGAAATAATCCATAATCTTTGAAAATATGATATTAACTTCCCCTTCATCTGAGAGTTGCCTTCCCAGTATCAGTGTACATAAAGTTATTATGTGTGGTGAGTTGATGTTAGTATCTTGAAATATTTGTGGCTTAGCCCAGCCCAGGGATCTTTTGATTTTCACCATTTTCAAGTTATTTCAGATAAAAAAAATGACTAACCCTCAAACTGCTCTCTCTCTCTCTCTCTCTCTCTCTCTCTCTCTCTCTCTCTCTCTCTCTCTCTCTCTCTCTCTCTCTCTCTCTCTCTCTCTCTCTCTCTCTCTCTCTCTCTCTCTCTCTCTCTCTCTCTCTTTCTCTAAATGTTTTAATGACATTTTAAGCATCATGAAGTAGATTTCTGCTTCTTAAATGACACAGATGACCAAAAAAAATGTATACAGTACTGCACCATACTGGGTGTCATACTGGGACCACGAGAAATAGCTGAGGTATTGACCAAATGGGGAATAGCCAATAAGTATTTGTACCTTTAAAAAAAATAAAATAAATAAATAAATAAATAAATGACACCCTTCTGTTGTAACATATTGGAACCATGAAAATAGTTGAGGTATTGACCAAACTGGAAATAGCCAAAAAATAACTTTGAAAAAATAATGATAGCTCACACCCTTTTATTGAAACATAACTGTATAATTTAATATATTTAAAAACGGTGTGATGTATTAGAAATAGTTTTATATATGTATAACATATATACACTTTTCCAATCAGACTTAATATTAATCAGTAAGACAAGTATTGAAGGGCTGATTGGAGAGTAAGGATATCAGAGGCTTTGAGTTGTTCTAGTGAGTCTTACAACTGGCTCCAACACCATCTTCATTTCTCTTCTCACCACCATCATCAGTTTTTTCTACCTGCTTAGTATTCACTTGATGATGCATCTCCCTTGAAGCTTGCCTCTCTTGTTCTTCCACAAGGTTCTTCCACAGAATATGAACAGTTTACATGTTTAGAAGAATCCTCTGCTGAAACTAGAGCCTTCACTTTCATATCCTCATGGGATCACAGTTGAAAGTAACAAATTACTAAAGCATTTTTTACCTTTATCAATTCATTGGTCAAATTACTTCACCAAGCAAGGAGATGACATTTTTTTATGAAAGTAAGAAGCTTAGTCTCCATAGCAGTTAACTTACAGGTGACAGTAGGAGATAAATAAATTAGTTTCAACTTTCTTCACCCACTTTTGTGGCCTCTGGGCAGTCACAGTTTCCCATCATTTTTATCCCTTGATTTTTCTGGTTTGTAACTTTTATCTTCACGATCACTATTGTCTGTTGCACTTCAGTTCCACTTGCACAAGTGGATGTCATAATTGTGCCAATTATAAATTCATAACGCAACATGATGACTTGAGTGTAACACAATTTCCAGTGGAGGTTGAACACATACAAACCAACAACTTACTTCCGTTATACCTGTAGCTGGCTGGCACTGGCATTTTGGTGGCAAAATTACAAATTTATGCCTTTGGTTGCAAGATTCAAATTATGTGTGTATGTGTGTGTGTGTGTGTGTGTGTGTGTTTAGGGATTCCCAAAGTGCAGTTTTATCTGCAAAAAACAAATCATGGAAATATTTTTAAAAGCTACCACAAAACTGGGATTTGTCAAACTTAATACAGTACTGTGCATAATTTTTCAATCATTGATGCTAAATGATTGTGATCAAAATTAATAATAAATAGATATAGCTATTTTTCAGTTGTACCTATGCTTTATAACAGTTATTTAGATAAGGACTATTCATGTAGCATTCATGATTGCATACTTAGCTGCCCGGGCTTAACAATGCCTCTGGACTTGCACTTCTTAGTCAAATTTTCTTTGTCCAACATGATTGTAAACCAACCTGGTTCAGCTCATAATAGTCTACTTTGTTCAGGTTCAAACTCCATAAATCCACAACTGATCCTATAAGTCGGGTATCATCTAACTATAGACCTGTCAACTTAACTTCAGTTGTAGTTAAAATATTGGAGTCACTAATAGCAAGGAACATTAGGGAACGTTTAGACAAACATAACTTGATAAATCAGTCACAGCATGGCTTCACGAAGGGGAAGTCTTGCCTGACAAACTTGTTAAGTTTTTACAGTAAAGTGTACAAGGCAGTAGATAATGGTGATAGTTATGATGTCTTATATCTGGACTTTAGTAAAGCATTTGACAAGGCTCCTGAGAAAGGTTAGGGCATGGGATAGATGGGAAGGTGTTAGGCTGGATAGGGTCATGGCTTAGCGACAGGCGACAAAGAGTTGTAATAAACAGCTTAAAATCTGTGTGGGGTCATGTAATTAGTGGGGTGCCACAGGGATCAGTATTAGGGCCATTGTTATTTCTAATATGTATCAATGACTTAGATAATGGAATTAGTAGTGATGTTAGTAAATTTGCGGATGACACAAAGATAGGTAGATTAATTAGGTCAGAATCAGATACCATCGCCTTGCAGGTAGATTTAGGTAGGATGAATGAATGGATGGACAAATGGCAAATGCAGTTTAATATCAACAAATGCAAAGTACTTAGCACAGGTAGAGGAAACCCATACAGTAGGTACACATTAAACAACCAAACTCTGGTAGGTACAGGATACGAGAAAGATTTAGGAGTTATAGTTACCTCAGAACTCCGTCTAGGAAAACAATGCATAGAGGCCAGAAACAGGGCAGATAGGGTACTAGGATTCATTTTTAGGAGTGTTAAAAGTAGAAGGCCGGAAGTAATATTAAAGAGGGTACTAGGATTCATTTTTAGGAGTGTTAAAAGTAGAAGGCCGGAAGTAATATTAAAGTTATACTTGGCGCTGGTCAGACCTCATCTAGACTACACTGTGCAGTTGTGGTCCCACATTACAAGAAAGATATAGATCTATTAGAATCAGTACAGAGGAGAATGACTAAAAGGATACAGGGGATGAGGAGTATTCCTTACGAGGCGAGATTGAAGCTGTTAAATTTACATTCTTTAGAGAGACAGGTTAAGAGGGAACCTGATAGAAGTCTTTAAGTGCTATAAGGGTTATAATAAGGAGGATGTAAGCAAAATTCTTAGGATCAGCAACCAGGATAGAACAAGAAATAACGGGTTCAAGCTTGAAAAATTTGGGTTTGGGAAGGAGATAGGGAAAAATTGGTTCTCAAATAGAGTGGTAGATGAGTGGAACGGACTCAGTAATCATGTTGTTGGTGTTAGGA
>NC_087154.1:13998244-14023244 GCF_035594125.1 Scylla paramamosain
AATTTCTTGACCATCTCCTCATTTGGGTACACAAATGTCACTCATATATTTCTTATCAAATTGTATGTTTATCTTACAGTTTGATTTATATGTTTCTCTGGAAACAGTTTATCTCCTATTAATCCTAGATCCTTTTCTGTTATTCTTTCTCAAGTAATCTCACTCTCCATTTTGTAGTTGTTTGTCATTCTATTCTCCCTCTTTCCAAATTCCATCACGCTGCTCATCTAGGTATTGAATTTCATTTCATTTCTGACATAACCAGTTCATGCTGCAATGCTTTACAGTTTTCATCTCTCCACCCTCCTTAATAGTTTGGCAGCATCATTAAACAGACTCATAACTAACCGTTCACTCTCCCCATCATGTTGATAAACACTGGGTATCAACTTCCCAACTTCCCAATCCTTGAAACAGGAAGATTTTATCAATATTATATATATTGCTGTTGGCAATATTCATTTCTAACAGCTCTGATATTAATTTTTTTTCTCTTACTGTAGGGGTATGCGACAATACATGATCATTTATAACATACAACTGCAGTAATGCACTGAAATTTTGATCCATATTTAATCATAATAACGAACCAAAATTGGCATAATAAACTCGCCACTCATGCGAGCACTGGAATTTTAATAAACAATTTAATCGGAAAGAACGGACCAAAAATGGCAAGATGAACTTGCCCACTCATGCAAGTGCTGAAATTTTAATAAAAATTAAATCAGGAATACCAACTTAAACTCACAAGGCTAACTCATAACTCATCAACTGTACAAGCCACTGCTAACCTATCATGTGCCTGTCCCTTCCTCCCATTTTTCCTTTTCTCTCTCTTCTTTCATCTTGTCTCAAACCTCCCTCCCTGTCACCTCCCCTCTCTTTATATGTCAGACATAAGGGACTAGAGAGTGATACCTCACTCTTTCTCTCCCCCTCATTTATTTTATGTCAGGTTTGTTTTATCCTTTCTCACTCTCTCACTCATATCTGTAATACCATTTTCATTCTGTCTCATTCTATTTAGCAATACTTAGGAATGTTTTTACTTTCAGAGGAGAGAGAGAGAGAGAGAGAGAGGAGAGAGAGAGAGAGAGAGAGAGAGAGAGAGAGAGAGAGAGAGAGAGAGAGAGAGAGATGGCTCTGGACTAATGGGGGGTATTCACGTGGCACCTATGGTGGGTAAATGAGACCTTAACTTGTCAAAGCAACGTGAAAATCAGGATTGTAAGAATTTAGGACTAGGCGTGAAACTCAGGAGGTTACTCTATGTATTTATTATCTCAAATGCAGTAGCGTTTTTTTTTTTTTTTTTTTTTTTTTTTTTTTTTTTTTTTCAAAATTATAAAATTTTTTATATTGTTTTCTGGTTCCCTGTAACCATAATGCACATTTGCCACAACGAATGCTACATTGGAATGAATCGTGTTCATTGTCACATATCCTACTGTATTTATAATGCTGGCCAAATATTATAGATATATGTAAGTCTGGAATAAGAATCATGTACTGAGGTCCTGATTGACTTGAACAAACCACCACATAAACACATACCCAGTATTTTATGTTGGTGTAGTCGGGTAGTAAATTCTCTTTTTAAGCAGTTAAGATTGAAAGTGACTACTATATCACTATTCTCTCTCTCTCTCTCTCTCTCTCTCTCTCTCTCTCTCTCTCTCTCTCTCTCTCTCTCTCTCTCTCTCTCTCTCTCTCTCTCTCTCTCTCTCTCTCTTGTAACTCAGATTTTTTTAGGAACAAGGTTTGTTCCCCATTCCACATAAAGATGGTTACTGAAAATGAAATGTCACACATAATTTTTCTTTTAGAGACCTTTCTGGAGTCATATTTGCTGTACAGAAAATAATGTTTAAAGCAGAGTAGGTACAACAAAAACTTCAGAACAACACTGAAATAGTACTTGCTTTCAACCTTATGTGCTGAAAGGGACCCACTGTTTGTAAACAAAAAAAATCTCTGCATTTGATTTTAGTCTGCAGAATTACATAATCAAGAAATTTAATCTGAAATGTGCTGTAGCCATGAAACACTGCATTAAGCATATCCCCACTTGAAGTGTGTGTATCTCTGGTATCATCTTTGTGAAAGTACTTGATGGATTACTTTATAACTTAATTCCACCATTATTATGTTTGCTTAAATGTTTTTGCCCCATGTTCCTTCATGAAATGGCAGAATGTAAAAAAGCATGGGGCTTTGGCTTGTCCACAACTATTACTGTCTTACATATAAAGTAACAGATGGAAGGAAGCATATACTGTAGAAGGAATCTTACTTATATGACACAGAGTCTGCCACACATATAACAGTTATGAATATGATGAAGTTCTATGATAGATAGATAATATAGCTAAGATACTGTCATCATCATCACCATTACAACCAACACCACCATTATCCTATAGGATTCCACAGCAGAGCAAAGGTCTCCCCCAATTGATTAAGGGGATTTAATCCAGATAGTGTGTACTTTCGGTCTTTGATATTTTGGCAGGGATCCTTTAGGGTAGAGACAAACCTCAAACTGTGTCTTCCAAGCCTGAGATTTATACATAGGTCATCTCAGCTGTAAGCCAAATGCTTAACTACATCACCTGGTAATATGCACATAGATTTCAAAATATTAGACCCAGCACATAAAAACATTGTTTTTATCATCACTGGTCATCAGAGGATATACACACAATTAGTTTTCCTTACTCGTCTCAGCTGTAAGCCAAATACTTAACTACACAACCAGGTAATATGCACATAGATTTAAAAATATTAAACCCAGTACATAAAAACATTGTTTTTATTATCACTGGTCATCAGAGGATATACACACAATTAGTTTTCTTAACTGCCTCTAACAAAGCTGTGCCCATAGATATGTAAAAAGATCTTGATGTTTAAACAAAATTATCAAATTAATTATCAAATGAAAGCAGAGGCATGCCAGCAGCAATGTACAGCCTCCCCCCCCTCTCTCTCTCTCTCTCTCTCTCTCTCTCTCTCTCTCTCTCTCTCTCTCTCTCTCTCTCTCTCTCTCTCTCTCTCTCTCTCTCTCTCTCTCTCTCTCTCTCTCTCTCTCTCAGTGTTAAACTACTATTTCTCATATTTTTATTAATTGCTTATTGTATCATCTGAAAAAAGTTTTTTATTTTCCTAAATGATCCTCCATAGATTTCCTTCTCATAAATCCTACCAGAAACAGGAGAATAATCAACATTTGTCATCTATAAGATTCTGTTTGACATGTATCATGTGAAAAATTAGAACAAATGTTTTAGGTATAGCTGTATGTTTACCTCCTATGATTTATCATAGATGGTTATTGAATGGCTGTAGATACAGTATAAAAATTCTAGTCAGCAGTACTTCTGTGTAGCATACAGTTAATCCATGGATTATTTGATGTGATGATGTTAATTAAAATTTGTACATTTCAAATTGATATCATTCATAAAAATACAATGAAAACCAACATTTGGTTGGTTTGTAAGAAGAGGAAGCACTTAATTACCATAGAAACTAGGTTGTGGCACACTAGGCATTTTTCAATAACATGTTAGCTCTTTTTTGTTGCTCATTTTGCAGCCTGTTTTGAAAATAATCTTTAATGTCTATCTCACTGGGTACATTTTGTTGGCGTGTGTCCTACAGCAATAGAAACTAGCACACTCAAGCAGCCTGTGAATTGATTCTGAACTCCATGTAACTTTATGGGAAGGTATTTCCTGTTTAATGGGGATTCATGTTGTTAGGTCTGAGCGACTGAACAGGAATGGGTGAATGTTTAAAAAATGTGAGTACATAGAGTGTGGTGGTCAAAGGAAACAATAAAGATTAATTTCATAATGCCATTGAAATTATGTAATGATAATAAATTACATATAAATTATGTATAGCTTTTAGTAGTGATAATTTTACTAATAAATCATACTCAATTATATTTTCATTAATATGGTAAAAGTACAAATGGGAGCTTGTTTGAGCACTCATCTGAGTAACAAAGCTGCTTGCCAAATTGTTATCTCTCTTCCAGCAGCTAAAATTCTGCTGCTCATTATTCATTTTGAATATCAAAACACAAACAAATAGCAAAAATAGCTAACATGTTACTGAAACATGCCCAGTGTGTGGGGACCAGGCACGACTGTGGTGTACATGTTATTGAGCTCACAAGTCTCTACAGCCACTTGATTCATCTTTATTGTTTACTTTATTTTATTGATTTGTCTTATATACCATTTAGCAATGTTATTTATTAAGAAAATTATTTTTATTTTGCATAATATACCATGCAAATTGATTTTTGTATACAGTCAGGTCACCATTAATGCAGGGTTTGGTTCCGCTATTGACTTATGTGAGACACAATTCATTAATGCAGGGTTTGGTTCCATTATTGGCTCATGTTAGACACGATTCATGTTGATGAAGCTATGGTTACAGCCTGGCTGAAACAAGACCCTCAAAAATTAAAATACAGTGTTTCCAGATTATCTATAATGTTCAAATTTTTTAATGCATACAACTGAAGATAATAAATACATAGGAGTTCATAAAACTTCAAAAAGATAATGAATAAAAACCAGTACAGTACCATAACTAGTAACATTAGCTGCAGCTCATCCTTCTGACTAAACTAGCATTACTGTGGTTAGCAGCGGGGCTAATGATGGCAGTGGCAGCAGCGCACAGTGACACACTTGCTCCCCCGACATTAGTGTTACCCTACTCATGTTATAGAATTTTTCTGCAACTTGTCACAATCCATCACTGCATTAGGCTTTAAATTCCTTACATTAGAGTATGACTTAGAAGCATACAAATCCCCTGAGTTAAATGCAATATGCATTAAAATATTGTGTTAGTCATAACCTGACTATTTATAAACATTTTTGGGTGTGTGGAATAGAATGATGGCATTTTATTTATTTATTTTTTTTCTATTTATTTATTTATTTTTATTTACTTATTTATTTATTTATTTATTGTTTTTATTTAGTTATTTATTTATTTGTTTTTATTTGTTTATTTATTTATTTTATTTTTTATATATTTATTTATTTTTATTTTTATTTATTTATTTTATATTTTTTTTTATTTTTATTTATTTATTTATTTATTTATTTTTTTTTTTTTTTTTTTTTTTTACATGTTTTGGGTTACAAGTTTTCAGCTTATGAATGGCCTTTTGAAGCATTAAACAAGTAACCCATAGTACTGCTGTACATACAGTCAGACTAGACATAACATAAGGATAAAGTTCTGTTAATGCCTGACATTAGATGCAATTTGTGTTAGTTTTAATGAAAGTAATAGTAGAAAATTACTATGGTTCCAATCTGACCGAGACAGGAACCTCAAAATTTTAAAATTTCATGACTACATACAACACTGAAATATATGCATACAACTGACAGTCACAAATACACAAAACCTTAAAAGGTTAACCCACACAGTGCTGGCCATTTTAACCATAGATCTGCTCATGGTGCCAGCTGTTTGTGTGTGTGTGTGTGTGTGTGTGTTGAATAAATGTTAAACAGTGTGTAGTGGGAAAACATGTAAAAAGTGATTCAGCAAAGTGAAAATTTTTTTGACACCCACATTATAAGTTGCTTGGCATGGGTGCATGGTGTGACAAACAGCAACACCAGTGGTGTTTGTGGTGCTAGTGATTTGTGGCCAAATCATGTATACAAATATAGATGGTATGGTGTCAAGCCTTTTGGAAGTTAAAGACTGCTTAAAGAACAATAAACCAGACATGGTATGTTTAACAGAAACCAAACTAAAAGAGGAAATAAAGATGAGATTTGCAAAGGAAGGATATAGCACATGGAGGAGAGACAGAAAAGGAAAGGGGGAGGAGAAGTGGTGATACTGGCAAAAGAGGATATTGTTGTTGAGGAAGTGGAATATGGTGATAGAATGGCAGAAATGTTGGGTGTTGTGATTAAGATCAAAGGAAGTGGAAAAAGGAAAGTTATTGTGATATACATACCACCAAAAACTAATGCATTGGAGACCAACAGATATAAGACTATGCAACTAGAAACAAGAAATAGCATAGAGGAAATGACAAGGAAAAGTAACAAAGTGCTCTTAGTAGGTGACTTCATTACTAAAGGAATTAACTGGTAAGTGACAAGTGGGGTACTGCAAGGATATGTGTTGGCAACCTTTTATGTTTCAGATATATGTAAATGATAGGATCTAAATAGTTATATAAACCTTTTTGCTTATGATGCAAAAATAATGAAAATGACTGCAAGGAGTTACTAAAGGATATTGACAAAATACATGCATGGAGCCAAAGATGGAAACCAGAATTTAATGCCACATGCTGGAAATAGGAAAAAGTAAAAAGAGACCTTCATGGAATTACATAAGGGGAAGTGAAATAATAACGAAAAGTAATGAAGAAGATTTGAGAGTAATGATTCAGAACACGCTACCACCTGAAAGACACATAAATGGAATATTTGGCTCTACATACAGCTTAACAAACATTAGGATAGTGTTTAACTATTTAGATAAATAAATGATGAAAATTATAACAAGCACAATACATCCTAAATTGGAATGCCCAGCAGTCGTTTGGGCTCCACATAGAAAAAAAAGATATATGGAAACTGGAAAGAATACAGAGAATACCGACAAAGATGGTACCAGAATTTAAAGACTTAAGCTATGAAGGAAGACTTGAAGAGATTGGATGGAGAAGGGAGAGAGACAGACAAGGGGGCATGGGAAGAAAATAAAGAAGAGTGGATGTTCGAGTGACATCAAGAAATGCAGCTTCCTGTATAAAACTATTAAAATCTGGAATGATTTGAAGGAAGTGGTGGTTGTGACAAACAGGGTACACATGTTTAAAAAGAAACTGGATAAATATGGTTATGGAGACAGGAAAAAATGAGCTTTGGCTTGTGCCCTGTACAATACAACTAGGTAAATACACACACATGCACACATTCATGAGTGGAGCTGAAGAGGAAAAGGGTCTAGGTGTTACAATGACTAGGGATTTGACCCCAAAGAAATACATTAGCAAAATTACAAGAGAAACCCATAACTTGTTGAAAAGAACAAGGCTGGCTTTTGCATATATGGATGAAGAGATGATCAGGAAGATGATTATATCACTGATTAGACCTAGACTGGAATATGTAGTGGTAGTGTGGTCACCCTACAAGAAAAAGAGTATAAGGAAGTTGGAGAGAGTTCAGAGAGAAGCAACAAAGATGGTACCAAATATCAGGGACTTGACATATGAAGAGGGATTAGTAAGGTTACATCTACCAGTGTTGGAAAAAAAAAAAGAAAGGGAGACCTGACTGCAATATATAAAGCATATGAGGGAGTGGAGAAGGTGGACCAGAATGACTTGATGGTTTGGGATACACATGATACTAGAGGACATGGAAAGAAGCTGAAGAAGAGTGCTTGTAGAAGAGACATCAAAAAGTATAGTTTCCAGTGTAGAAGTATTGATTTATAGAACAGTCTGGATGAGGAGATAGTAAATGCAAAAAGTATACATGGATTCAAGGCTAAGTTGGATATTAAAAGATATGGAGATGGGACAGCACAAGCATAGCTCTTTTCCCATAAAAGCACAACTAGGTAAATACACACACACACACACACACACACACACACACACACACACACACAGTAATGAAAAGAATGGACTAACTAAAGAATTAAGATACATGTGCCCCATGGGAAAATGTAACCATGTAATGATAGAAGTAAAGACTGATATTAATGTCAGTAAAGAGGATGAATCTTACAAAGAAAATAGGAGAAACTGTGGAAAGAAAATATAGATGATCTTGAGAAATTTTATGAAGAAATGAACTGGGAAAAGCTGAAAAGAGCAAATGATATGCAAGATAAGTATGACATTTTTATGGAAATATATGGAACTAGAATGAATAAATATGTCCCATTATACAAACCTAGAGAAAAAGGGAAAACAAGTGTGGTTTAATACAAGACGCGCAAATGAAATACCAAGAAATGAATATGTGAAAATAAGGAGAAAGAGTAAGGATATAAAAAGGATATAGTTGAAAAGTGCAAGGACAAACCAAAACTGTTCTACAGATTCATAAATGGAAAAATTAAACTAAAAGAAAAAACTAGAATGATTGAAGGATGGAAATGAAACATATGAAGATCCAAAAGACATGAGTGAATTGCTAAACAAAAAGTTTCAAGTTTTCACAGAAGAATCAGAATTTGAAGAACCACAAGATGAAAGACAAAAAAGCAAATGTGGGAAATTTTAGTAATTAAAGAAGTTTATAAAATGATAAAGGAACTGGAAGAGAGAAAACTAGCAGAACCAGATAGAGTATCAGGTTTCATTTTAAAAGAATATAGGAAACAATTAATTAAACCAGTATGTGACATAAGGTGCTCAATACCAACTGGAAGAGTGCCTAAGGAATGGAAGAGAGCAGACATAGTGCCAGTTTATAAAAGTGGAAAGAAAGAAGAAACACTAAACTATAGACCAGTATCAATGACCAGCATAGTGTGTAAGATTTGTGAAAAAGTGATAAAAAAAGAACCAAATTTCTAGGAAAACATTAAATAATAACAGAAAAACAGCATGGCTTTAGACAAAAGTGATCATGAGCTTTTATTCAAGAGTGACTGATATAACACAGGAGAGGAATGGATGGTTAGACTATGTATTTAGATCTAAAAATAGGCTTTTGACAGAGTTTCCCACAACAGGCTATTATGGAAGCTAGAAGATATAGGATTAAATGGAAAAATAAAAAAAATAGATGGAAAGTTACTTAAAGGGAAGAGAAATGAGAATGGTAGTAAAAGATGTAAAATCAAAATGGAGAAAAGTAGATACTAGAGTACCACAAGGATTAGTGCTATAGCACCAATACTTTACCTGCTCTATGAGTACATAAATGATATGCCTGTAGAAGTAAAGAGTTATACGAACTTGTTTGCAGATGATGCAAAATTACAAAGACATATAAAATACAACAAAGACTGAAATTCTTCAAGACAATTTAAATAAAATCTGGGAATGAAGATGGAAGATGATGGAGATGGAAATTAATGTGAAAATGTCATGTAATGGAAATGGGAAAAAAGTGAAAAGAGACCAAAATGGACATATAAAATGGGAAATGAAGTAGTAATAAAAGTACAAGAAAAAGATCTAGGAATGATAATGCAGGATAGCCAACAGTCAGAAGCTTGTAGAAAAAGATATTCAGAGAAACATATAAAATGTGAGAAATATTGGAACAGCATTCCACTACATGGATAAAGATATGATAAGAAAGATCATTACCATTATGATTAGACTAAAACTGGAATATGCTGAATCAGTGTGGTTTCCCCACAAGAAGAAACATGTGAAAAAAAACTAAAAAGGATACAAAGGGTGGCAATGAAGATGGTTCCAGAGTTGGAAGAATTAACATATGAAGACAGGTTAAAGGAAATTAATCATCCAACATTGGAACAAATAAGAGAATGGGGAGATTTAATACTAATTTTTGAATTGTGGAATAGATTGAAAGGAATAGATAGTGAGAAACCACTGCTAAGAGAAGTAGAAAATATCAGTTCTATATGAGGCCACAGCAAAAAACTAAGAAAATGAAGATGCTTGAGTAACAAAGAAATAGTTTCCTACAGAGAAATATAGAAGTTTGGGACAAGTTAAGTGAAGATATAGTATTGGCAACAAGTGTGCACAACTTCAAGGAAAAACTAGAGATATGGAGCTAGGACCACATGAGGATAGCTCAAGCCCTGTAAATTACAACTAGGTAAACACACACACACACACACATACACACACACACACACACACACACACACACACACACACACACACACACACACACACACACACACACACACACACTTGCTGGCCACTCAGTGGAAGTCCTGGCTTGCCCAAGATCCAACCAGGTGTTTGGTTGGATCTTGGGCTTGTCACTAGACAGATTCTTGTTCATGCTTCTCTCTCTCTCTCTCTCTCTCTCTCTCTCTCTCTCTCTCTCTCTCTCTCTCTCTCTCTCTCTCTCTCTCTCTCTCTCTCTCTCTCTCTCTCTCTCTCTCTCTCTCTCTCTCTCTCTCTCTCTCTCTCTCTCTCTCATCACTGTAATTATCAGTATTACCTTTAATAATTATTATTGTTGTTGTTATCATTATTAGTATTATCATCATTACTATTAACATACAAGAGAGAGAGAGAGAGAGAGAGAGAGAGAGAGAGAGAGAGAGAGAGAGAGAGAGAGAGAGAGAGAGAGAGAGAGAAACAGGTGGCAGGGGGACAGAGGATGGGAGTTTCTCATTGGAAACCTTTCCCTTTACCTGGGGTTTAATACTTAAGTGAAATGCAAAATGTATAGATTCTTTTGCATTTTCATCACTAAGGGTACACCATGTTTGGATTTTTCTGATAGTGTATACAGTTGGTAGGCTACTCGTAATATGTGAGGGAATGAGGGTTGGCATTACATTTTTCATCTCAGTGCACAATCAGTAGGCTATTGCAGTTCCTATATGATTGAGTGTGTGGTGGCACTTTTTTCATTATCTTTCATAGACACTGTTTATAAGCAGTACTGAATCACTTTATAAGTGAAGAAGTGTGTGGTATTCTCTGAAGCAGGACTCCAGGCACATCCATACATCACATTCATTACACTGAAATTGCAAGTCAGTGCACTTCTGAAGGCATCTTGTGTGGCCACATACACATCCACAGGCTAGAGTAAGGTTTGAAGTACATGCAGTCTATTTCCTGTCAAGTTCAATTAACAAATAAAAAGTGTACTTTTTTTTTTAAATTGCTACCATAAATTAATGAAGAAAAATTAGCATAGAACAGTAACAATCATTAAAAATCACTCTGAACCATTGTTTACACAGCTATGAGTTCTCACTGTTGATATCACCTTATATCACATGCATGTATTTTATATCCATGACTAAATCACTCATTGATTTTATATACTTATATACACAATTAATTGCTAATACTAACCTTGGATTATTAGTACAATAAAGAAACATTCCTTAAAAAAAACCACACCAAGTTGATGAATGCTCACTGTTTATATCACCTCCTAATATGTATATTTCAATCAATGCAATCTTTATATCTTCCCCACTTGGTGTACACACATTCACTACATTATTTTGGATGCAAATGTGTAGCCTTCACTAAATATAAATGATAAAGTAACAATGTTCTAGTGGTATAAGCAGGTATGACCTCACTACTGCAGGTTGCATTGCACAGTTGCCAAGCCAAGCACAGATCAGTCACTGAATTGGTAACACTGTCGGTGGTGGGGTCAACAGCAGCCCGTTCCTTCCCCTCCACATTAAAAGTTTCCTTACCCCACATTATGGACTTATCTGCAGCTTGCTGTGGCCCATCCCTGCATTAAGGTTTTGAGTCCCTGTGTTAACAAGTATGACTTAGAGCCAAACTAGCTCCCATGTTAGACATGATTTACAGTAGCATATTGCACATGGCAGCAACCTAGCTATATGTATTGTTTTGTGCAGCAAAATAAGGCAATGTAAAGCAAAGAAAAGAAGTAAGAATGAATGGAAGAATGAGAGAGAGAGAGAGAGAGAGAGAGAGAGAGCTGGGGACGGGACTTGGACGCATCTCTGACACATAGCCTACCCAGCCCAAAGCTCCTAATATAGTATTTATCTGTCCGGTCACTCTTATTCCCCACATAAATTTCCTTACTTCCCCTTGTCCATTCAATTTGAGTCTCAATCAGCATTTAGTAGAAGAGTTGCTCTTGACTAAAGTAATCAGCATTCATCTAGCCCACCCTAGTTGAATCATTAGAATTTCTTGAAGTGAAGTGTCTTATTCATATAAGCCGGTGCAGGATGCAGTGCAGCAAGGAAGTGGGTGTATGTATGTTGCCACCCTTTCTTGTACCCCCACCATCCCCTTTAGCAGCAGAGCAGGAGAGTTTTGGTGCACTTTCCCACAGTCAATCACTATCCAGCACTTTCATGAGACAGACATATTGAGACAGGCAGTAGTATTTGGCAGAGACTGGGGCAGGAATACAGCTAGTTGGGTCAGTGGCTTTGAGGGGATAAAAGAGTCATTACCGGCCACATGCCCTGATCTACTGAAATAGCATAGGAGTCTACAAAGTAGCTTGCCAGGGAGTGTAGTTGCATATAACACATTCCATACCCAGGGAAGTGACACTTCAGTTGCGTGTGGGGTGCGGCCCAAGTTCTTGTACAGTGAGAGGTGTGTGTTAATAGGCACTTGTCTGTAGTCTCATCTCCTGTTAGTGAGCTTGTTTAATGTTAAATGCTACTGCATCAGGTTCCTGGAGGGTGCTTGACCTGCAGAGGACTTAATTGATTAGCAGTGTAGTGAAATTTACTCCTTCCTCAGGCCCTGATCAGACCTGCCGTCCAGGAGGCTGTAATCATCGCTACTCTGCTAGAGTGTTATTATGTCTTGCCGGAAGTGGGTGGTCCGTTACAAGGGTGGTATTCCCCCAGGATATTATATCGTACATGTATTGTTGTTCATTATAATTGTTTCTTTCTAGACATGGTTGATGATTTTTGCCCAGCTGGTGAAGTTTGTTGTAGTTGTATTTTCCTTGTCTGTAGGTGGGTAAAACAGACTGGCGACCTCATTATTATGACCTGATGTTATGAAAAGGGTGCAAGAGTCACAAGGGACCCTGTACATCCATATTTTATCCCTGCACTGAGACCATGTAAGAGGTGGCTCAGGGAAGCTAATCCAGTTGTGGCAACTGTGCAAAGGGACTGGAAATTGTGGTCATAACAGTATGTACGAACGTATGGAATGTACATGTGCACTCAGCCCTTCCAGATAGTGCATAATCATTATCACCCTTAGTAAGTAATATGAAAACTGCAGTATAAAAATAAAATCAGTGGGAATAATTCTAATTTGATCCAGCCACACAAAATCCACCGGCACTATTTCCTTTTATGGCAATTTAAACCCACTAAATCCATAATTTATGCTACTTCTATTAGGAGTATCAGAAACACACTGGTGTTCCTAGATGATATGTAAAAGTTAGAAAATTATAGTTGCAAAAATATAGCTCCAAAACTCTTACCATATAAGTTTGATTATTAAAAAATTTTTCCACCCCGCCCTTGAAAGCCTTTAATGTGAGTGATCTATCCCTACTTCCAAATCACTGCATGATAAAACTGCTTGTTGGTTTCCATTGAATCCTTTGTCTCCACTGTCACATTACTTTTGGCTCGTCTTGCCACTCATATTGCCATCAGTTGCTCAGTCCTGATGATAAATTGATAAGGATACTGTCATGCTTGCCTCAATGTGCTGGTTAGGGCTAGCTCCACATGGTTCACTGTATAGTCCTGTTTGCAAATCCCCTTTATTGTTGATCCTCTGATACCAAACCAGTGATATTGTTTTGTTCTGCTAGCATCAGTTTGTTTTCTCTATCTACAATTTTTAAGTGTACGTCAACATCTTCCTTTTCCTCTTTTCTTTTGTTGGTAGTTCAGGGAAGGCATATATATATATATATATATATATATATATATATATATATATATATATATATATATATATATATATATATATATATATGTGTGTGTGTGTGTGTGTGTGTGTGTGTGTGTGAACAGCATGTCAGATGTACAGTTTGATGCCTCATTTGCACCCTGCTGTCACAGAGTGAAATCTCACTGGTCTGAGGATGAATTTGGTAGATGGTGTATTGGGCTCATGGTTTCTTGGGATGGGTTAAATGCTAAGATACATTATTTTCATGTCTAGTGCTATTTTTCTTACATTTTATGTGATCTTTGTTGCCTCAATAAAGTCTCGGTTTCCAATGAACCACACTCGATAAGGG
The DNA here is from genome assembly GCF_035594125.1 of Scylla paramamosain. Classification (NCBI taxonomy): domain Eukaryota; kingdom Metazoa; phylum Arthropoda; class Malacostraca; order Decapoda; family Portunidae; genus Scylla; species Scylla paramamosain. The sequence continues at coordinate 14,012,188 of NC_087154.1, forward strand.
GTGAATTTGCCTGTAAAACACTATTGCCTCAGTGCTTTCACCATGTCCCTTACTGAGTGTGGTTCATTGAAACCAAAAGAAGACTATTGAGGCAACAAAGATCACATAAAATGTAAAAAAAATGGCATTAGACATGAAAATAATGTATCTGAGCATTTGAACTATCCCAAGAAACCATAAGACCAATATAACATCTACCAAATTCATCCTCAGACCAGCGAGATGTTCACTCTGTGCTCTACATTCCTCATAAATTACATTTTAGACCCTATAAGGGAAAATATAAAAAGGGTGCTCAAAGAAAATGTATTGAACATAAAAGAAACTGGATTGTCTGAGGAATTAAATATTTACTTTAGAAAATTATCCATCTATTTCTGAGAAGAAAATAGAACATTATACAATAGATAGCTCTAATACTGGTCAAAATAAGGAAGAAAGGCCTAAAACTCAAAATAAACTGTGCCAGAAACAAAATCATCCATGATTTAAATGCCAACAATACCCAGATCCTGACTCAAAAGTAAAATGAGTTCAGCAATTAAGGCTATGCAATGGATGTCTAGAACCTGGACATGGTAAGAAAGGTCGCAAGTTCTGTGAGTAAAAACACTACCATGCCTTCTGTGTAAAACCTAAAACAACAAACAAAACAGAGACTGAGGCCAAACCAAGGGAGACAACAACATTTAACCCTAACATCTCCCAAGGAAAGAACTATCTTACCAACCTCAATGTTATCCCTCATAGGAAAAGGAGTTAAGATTACTAAATTAAGGGCCTTATTAGATCAATGCTCACAAAAGACCTTTGCCCTAGAGTTCTCATTAGCTAAATTAAAATATGAATTGATAGGCAAAGAAACCCTAAAGCTTCAGGGATTCACTGGAAGCAAAACAAATCAGCAGTATGATATAGCTTCCGTATTCCTCAAATATAAAGGAAAAGAATACTCCCTAAGAGCAGTGGCGGTTACTCAAATGACTGAACAGACAGCACATGAGGGACTGAAAAAGGACATGGTTAAATTAGAACATTCAGATTGCTTACTGGTTGATCCAAACATTATGAATGTTATAATATATCTCACCTAATAGGGACTGATCATTATTATGAGTTAGTCCACCCTAGATATAAGAGGGCAGGCTCAATAATATTACTGCTCACAATGTGTGGTTATGCCTCAAGTGGCACCTACAAAAACAAAATTGTTAACAATGTCCAGGTGGAAGTGATTTTAGTGCTCAGAATAGCAGTCAGTCCAGTGAAAGAGAAAATCAATAGCCTAGATTACCAACCTCATAAAACAGACCTGAACAAACTCGGAAACTTAGTAAAATCACCATCCTATATGAGGGACAGGATGGGTTAGTCAGGGTAGTAGATGTAAAAACCTTCTCAGGTATAACCACTCGCCCCATTGCCAGATTGTATTCTCTTGAACAGTCTAGTCGATGTAGTGCCCCCCCACACATAACACCCAGTTGCAGGGACCTGTCTGTAACCAATGACCCATGTGATAAGCAGCAGTGTACTCCGCAGATTTATGGAAGACCAAAATTAAGACCGGTCAAATCTAAAGTCAAGTTTCCACATGTACGTATTGTAATTTATTTTTTCTCAAAGGCAGGAGTGTGTCAGAACTATCGTTCCAACAGGGAAATTAATAGGAATGGAAATTAATTCAATTAAAGTACAACAACCCACTGTGATGAGTGGATGAAATACAGTAAAATCCCTTTCATCCAGCATTCGAGTATCCGGCAGCTTCAAGTATCCGGCACATTTTTCCCCGAGCCTTAAAATCAATAAAAAAATCAATGTGTACTGATAGAATCAATTAAAATTCCTGCGCAAGGCATACTTTGTCCCCTCGCCACCAGAGTGCACTGCTTCGCGCCACCCGCGGCTCACTGCACTGTGTTTACTCATTGACTCAGTCCCGCGTGTGCACTGTTTATCGCCTGACGCCTTCATCATGCCTAAAGTTGTAGAAAAGACGAAGCGTGTTGTACTTACATTTAAGCAGCTGATCAGATCAGCTGATCTTTGTTATGGTAAGATGTGTGAGTGTAGGGTGGTGATTGTGGACATAATTTCACTACTATTCAAGTATCCGGCATGTCGGCGGTCCCGTTGATGCCGGATAAGAGGGATTTTACTGTAATAAGGATCTGGGTCGAGTGGATTTAAATTGTACGAATCCATGAAAAAAAAGGGGGGGGAGTGAAAATTAAACATTTTCAGCCAGTATGGGTTGATTTATGTGGTTTAAGGCTCATGCCAAATTGTATAACCATAAGGTGCAAGATGAAGCTACTGGTGGTAATGTGAAAGCAGCAAGTGAGTTTCCTAAAGCATTGGCAAGCACAGAGCAAGCCAACTACAGAAGTAAAGGCAAGGATTTTTTTTTTTTTTTTTTTTTTTTTTTTTTTTTTTTATGTAGGAGGGACACTAACCAAGGGCAACAAAAATACAATAAAAAAAGGCTCACTGAGATGCCAGTGCTTACTAAGAGTGGTTCCAATTTTTGCCAAAATTTATTTTACATCACAGCTAAGGAAACTCCAGTGTAACCTGAGGATATCCTGTACACACACACACACACACACACACACACACATCATCAAGTAAACAAGCAGCGATCCAAGCTCCAGCAGAGAAAGATTTTGTTTGACCACAGCCACCACTAGGAGCCTAGAATGTGTTCCCAGGTAGGAGCTATGCTCAATTAGAGTTGTCCTGTCTCCAGAAATAAATAAATAAGGGAAAATTTAAGTAATAACAGAGGTAATAAAATGAGTAAAAGCTCCAGCAAGGTGGATGCCATAGGTGGGAGTGGAGTGTTGCCAATGGGGTCACCATTCCCAGGATTTGAGGAAAATAATGAACTGCATGATAAAATGCAAGGAGGGAAAGTGGATTTGATCGAAGGGATGATCAGTGATCTCATTGAAAGTGAAAAAATTAGAAAAAAAAAAACAACAAAATGACCTGGAAGAGGAAAACAAAGAACTGATAACACTATGCTCTGAAGGAAAACAATGATATTGTTAAAAAAAACAGGAAGATGAAGTGATAGGAATGAAAAGTGAACATCAAATCTGGAGGAAGGAAAAAGAGGAAGAAAAAGTTAACTTTACAGAAATCATAGAAGCACAAAAGAAGGAAAAGACAGACTTAAGTAAGGAAATTGTGTGATCAAACTGAAGGAATCGATAGTAAGGGACACAGTGGACAAAAAGAAATGTATTGTTATATATGGAGTAAAAGAGGAAACAGAGCCAGTAAGATACAAGAGGGAAAGAGAACAAAAAAGGTAGCAGAGGACATTGTAAGAAATATACAGAGAGAAGGGGAGGACTGGATAAGTGAAATTGAGGAAATACATAGACTGGAGGAGGAGAACGACCACTGAAAGCAAAATTTAGGGCACAAACAACAGCCATGGAAGTGATATTGAATGCGTGGAAACTGGACAAGACAGAGCAATACAGGAAAGTTTGGATAAAGAGGGACATGAATGAGGAGGAGAGACTCAAGGTAAGCAATCTAATAAAAGAAGCAAAGGCAAAAAAATTAGAACAGAACAGAGGAAGAGAAAAAAAAATTCTATTGGAAGGTAAAAGACAAGAGGCTCAGGAAGTGCTATCAGACAAAAAAAGAATAGAAAATGTAAATAATGTATGGAAAAATAAAAAGTGGACAGTGACATATACAAACAAATGGTTTAATATCAACATTGCGAGAATTGAATTATTATATTAAGATAAAATAGCCCAACATCATGGGTATTACTGAAGTTAAACTAAATGAGACAAGAGAAAATATAAGAATTGGTAATAGTATTTATAATATATGGATAAAACATAGAAATAATAAGAAAGGGGAAGAAGTCATGTTACTTACAAAGAAGAGTATAACAGTGGAAGAGGTTGAAATAGGAGAAGGAATGGCAGAAGTAATTAAAATTCAAACAAAAAGGAAAGGAGAAGGAAGAAGAGATTTTGCAGTGGCTTATGTACCCCCAAAGATGAATGCATGGATACAAGAGGATTATAAATTATTGTTAAGAGATACTAGTAACTGTTTGGAGAGAATACTGGCAGAGAGTAATAATATAACACTTATGGATGACTTTAATTGCAAGGAGGCATGCTGTGAAGAGTGGGCCACGGACAGGGGAGGAGAGTCATGGGGATATATGCTTCTAAATTTGATAGTGACAAATACTTTGACCCAATGGATTGGAGGAAATACAAGATTTGGGGGTAATGAAGAGGCATCAAAGCTAGACTTGGTGTTTACAAAGGAAATGGACATCATCAAAGGAATAAATTATCAGTGCCCACTAGGTAAAAGTGACCATCTGTTAATTGATGAATTCAGTATAGGCAGTGGTCCAATAGAAAATAGGAATGAAATTTACAAGAATGGGAGATATAATTACAGGAAACCAGATTTTATCAGGTTGAGGGAATATCTTGCAGAGGCTAAATGGAACCAACTGTTCATGGCAAGCAGTACACAGGAAAAGGACATACTCGTATTCATAGAAATTTATAATGAAGGGGTCAATAGATATGTACCAAAGATCAAAACAAAGGAAGTGAAAAAGAAAAAAAGACTGGTTTAATATGAGATGTGTAACAGCAAGAAAAGAAAAAGAAGCAGCATGGAATACATGGAGAAAAAAAGGAGGAAGTAAGAAATGGGAAGATTTCAAGAAGGCAAGAAACGAATATATCAGAATCCTGAGAGATGAAGAAAGGAATTATGAGAAAGATATAATTAACAAATGCAAAGATGAGCCGAAGTTATTCTTCAGATATGTGAATGGGAAGATGAAAAACAGGCAAACAATAGATAAGTTAATGAAAGATGATATTACATACGAAGATACATGGTTACAGGCAGAATTAATGAACAAGTGCTTCCAGTCAGTATTTACCAAAGAAAGGAAATTTGAAGGAGTAAGAGCATGGCACAGAGACAATGTGATAAGAGAGATACAGGAGGACATAAGTGAAATTAAAAAGATTATGAAAGCTTTGGATGTAAATAAGGCTCAAGGATCAGATTGAGTGCCCAACTGGATACTTAAGGAATGTTGTGAACAACTGGCAGAAGGCATACACAATATCATAGTATGTTCCTGTAAGGAAGGAAAAATTCCTCTAGACTGGAAGAGAGCCAATATTGTGCTCATTTTTAAAGGAGGTAATAAAGAAGATCCATTGAATTACAGACCAGTGTCCCTAACAAGTGTGGTGGCAAAAATAGTGGAAAGAATAGTTAAAAACAGATGGATGGAATATTTAGAAGAAACACATACATTGGCTGACAGACAATTTGGTTTCAGAAGTGGAAGATCTTGTGTCACGAATTTAGTGAGCTTTTATAGTAGAGCAATTGATATAATTCAAGAGAGAGAGAGGGTTGGGCAGACTGTGTTTATTTAGACCTAAAAAAAGCACTTGATAAGGTACCACACCTGAGACTGCTATGGAAAATTCAATATATAGGGGGTTTGCAAGGAAACACACTGAATTGGATAACAGACTTCTTGAGGGATGGAGAAATGAGAACAATAATAAAGAGAGAAAAAATCAGAATGTTGTAGAGTTACAAGTGGAGTATCACAGGGGACAGTCTTAGCCCCTGTAATGTTTCTGGTGTATGTCAATGATATAGTGGATGAGGTTGACAGTTATATAAGTCTGTTTGCAGATGATGCAGAATTATTGAAAAGAGTGGAAAACAATATGGATTGTGAAATATTACAGAAAGATCTAAATAAGATATATAAATGGAGTAAGAAATGGGAAATGGAATTCAATGCAAAGAAATGCAAGGTGATGGAATTAGGAAAAAGCAAAAGAAGATTGACAGGTTCCTACACATGGGAGAAGTGGAAATTAAGAAAACCAAAGAAGAAAAAGACTTGGGAATTACAATAAGTGATGATTTATCACCAGAAAAACATGTAAACAAAATAGTTGGGGAAACTTATGAGTTACTAAGAAAGATGAAAGGGGCATTTGCTTATATGGATGAAGAGATGATGAAAAAGTTGATGGAATATATGATTCGACCAAAACTGGAATATGCCTCAATTGTTTGGTCACCCCATAATAAAAAGGAAATAAGGAAAATAGAAAGGATCCAAAGAGCTGCAACCAAATTGGTACCAAGTTTGAGAGATTTAACCTATGAAGAAAGATTAAGGAGATTGAAGCTTCCATTGTTATAAGAGAGAAGAGAAAGAGGAGACCTGATTGCTATATACAGAGCTTTAAAGGGTAAGGATAAAGTTGACAAAGAAGACTTATTTGTGTGGGACTCAAGAGCTACAAGAGGACATGGAGTGAAATTGAAGAAAACAGCAAGTAGAAGAGATGTCAAGAAATATAGTTTCCCCAATAGAAGCATAGAAATATGGAACAACTTAGATGAAACAGTGGTACAAGCAAAAAATATTCATGAATTTAAAGTTAAGCTGGATGCTTACAGATGTGGACACAGGACAGCACGAGCATAGCTCTTTTCCTGTAAAACACAACTAGGTAAATACACACACACACACACACACACACACACACACACACACACACACACATACCACATGGTTGGTCAGCCTTTCCTATTTTGGAAGACTTTGTTGCTCATCTCCCACCTATAGTGGCAAAGGCAGGATTTTTTGGGAAGGCCCCGTTAAAGAAGCTCAGGAATTGTTTGAAAAATTTTGGGTTTCTGATATGATTCAAACTCAGATCCTGAGTTTCCACCATGCCTGAGGGCTGGCCTAAAGGCCATTGCCCTGCATCCCCGACCCCCCTACTAATATACTAACAATTTTGCATACTGTATTCATTATTAGATAACATTTAAAAGGTATTATTTTAGGAGAGGGCCATAATGCTCCACACATTTAGGAGTATTGTTTTTTATTACCTTTGGGGACTGAGAAACTTACTTTTTTTCTAGTTTTCATCAGAAATGAATAATTTCCATGATATAGGGAGTTTTGTTAAGTGATGCATGTAGGTTAAGTCAGGTCAGGTTAGCTTTGGTTAGGTCAGATCAGGTCAAGTTAGGATTGGCTTCTTTTAAGCTATCATCTCCACTCAAGTACCCTAAAATGACCATTTTCATGTTCCCCACCCATAAACCCCACTTCCCATCGAGTCCCCAAGATCATAGTGGAATGAAGGGAGGAGAGTCAAAATGGAATATTTGTGACATATTTTATGCTCAAAATTGTTTATAACAAGAAAACAATAAAGAATATCACAATTTTGTACTTGAAATGCAGGTTGGTCCTATTGTAAAATTTTACCATTAAAAATATATCAATGAAGGTACTGCCGACATTGTCATCAGGTATTTGTGAGTTATTGAGCATTTCTGCCACACAGCAAATATAGCAACTACATCTTTTTATCATAACCTCACAATGAAATATGAGTGAATTCGGTTGCTCAACAGCTTTTCTTTACATTTCAACTTCTATAATTCTTCTACTGTGTTTGAAACTCATGGCAGAAATGCAACTAATAAACATGATAAAACTATCTATTTCCTCAAGATATCAATAAATTTTATTCTCAAAACTTCCTAGTAAAATAGTTTGCATCTTATAGAGATATTTGTCTTACCTCCAAACAAATGTGTGAAATCATTAGTCATATGACATTGGCAGGCACAACAAACTTCTAATTGAGGGGAAAGTCCACCATCAAAAAACATTAATTAGGTTTGGAAAGTATGCAAAATTGAGTTTTGTGCTGTCACAACACCTATTAGCTGAGAGGCATCAAGTTTTTTTTTTTTTTTTTTTTTTTTTTTTTTTTTTTTTTTTTTATATATATATATATAGCAAAGCAAAGGAATTAAAATACCCGGCATGTGGGCATGGTGCACTGACTAGTGCATTGGCTGGAAGTCATTACTGTTTTATTTATTTTATTTTATTTATTTATTTATTTTTATTTTTATTATTTATTTATTTATTTTATTTATTTTTTTTTTTAAGAAGTGTGAAATAATGACATAAGAAGGCATTCTAGTAAATCTGGTAAATGAGTTGGTGTCCCTTGTGTATCAGTGTCAAGGCTCAAGCAGCAAGCCCACAATGCACCACTCACTGCATGTGGGATACTTGTTGGATGAGGTTGTTTGTAACTGGTCATCTCTCATTCCCCTAAATTTCCCTAGTACAGGTTGATATTTAAATATCCAGCCTTTGATAATCCAGTTCCATCAGGTTTCAAACATGGAAACTCCAGAATCAGCTGTTGGGTCTTGTACCTGCTAACAGGCATTTCTGCTCATTCCTTTTCATTTTATCACTTATTTGCTGCTGTATAGCCCCATTATGGATTCAGCAAAGAAAAGAGGTGGCATAAAATGTAGACATCATGCGTTGTCAATCACTGTTTTATTCTAGTTGGTGAACATTAAAATTTCATGTGCTTTTCATTTAGTGTTTTTTTTTTTTTTTTTTTTTTTTTTTTTTTTTTTTTAAAGGATTGTACAGGTAGTCATTTACTGTCATACATATGCAGCATATATAACCATAACAAAAACTGGCACACCTCAGGTCCAGAGATTGCTGGATTTTTTAATGATAACCTACTACTGTAGTAAGCCTTGTTTACCAAGCAAAAAGGGACATGGCACTTCCTGACATCCACATGATTGACTTTTTTTTATTATTAGGAGACATAATTATATATAATATATATATATATATATATATATATATATATATATATATATATATATATATATATATATTTATATATATATATGTTTCCATATACGTAAGATAAATTTTCAAAAATTTCTTATATCTCCTTTATATATATATATATATATATATATATATATATATATATATATATATATATATATATATATATATATATATATATATATATATATAAAGGGGATATAAGAAATTTTTGAAAATTTATCTTAAGTACATGAAAACATGTTGAAGACTAATCATATACATTTAATAGGATAATAAAAAAAATGTCATGTAAAAGTTAGAAAGAAATTGGTGGAAAAGCAACATAAATTTCAGTTCTAAATTCTCCCTCATCCCCCACCCCCCACTAAAAAAATACTGATCACCTTGAAATCATATGATAATTATAATAACAATGTACAGATAATATATTCCAATCAAGACCACAGCTGCAATCTAAAACCACAGCAGACTCTCCCATTAATCAGGGTTGAATCAAAAGCTTTCATCTCACCAACTCCTTACCCTGAACAGAGAGTCTTGATTTTCATACTCCCTGGGCATTGTTGCATCTCTTAATATCTTTTATCATTATTTCCATGCTTACTTTCTTATCCAAACTTGCTACCTTCCCCATCCCCCTTCCATGGCCTCTGCTGAGGACTTTCAACCTCTTCTTGCCCCTATTCTGTTCACCTTCCTAATGCAATACTTAACCACTATCTTCACTCTTTCAGCCCTTTTACTTGTAAACTCTAGAACTTTTTTTTTTTTTTCTTTCTTTTTTTTCTTTCTCCTCCTTTCTTCTTTCATATTTCTATTTATTCTCCCTTCTACAAGCCAACTAAACTTTTTCAAAAGAGTATCAAGATAGATCAAAAACTTAATTGACCATCCCTTCTGATCTCTTATTTTAGGAAGTAGCATTTGAGTATTTCTACTGGCCTCTGTGACACACACAAAAAAGAAAAGAAATAGAGAATAGATTTAATCCATTCTTCATCCTGATTCATTAAAACATGAAAAGGTATATATATATATATATATATATATATATATATATATATATATATATATATATATATATATATATATATATATATATATATATATATATATTAAAATAAGAAATGTCAATTACAAGATGCATGCAAGACCCCTGAATATTGATTGAGCTTGGTAAAAATATGGAGTATAGCAGCTAATGATTATCTCTATATAGCTATAAAAAGAAAATGGACTATCTTAATGCACAGATTACAAAATTAATGTTCTCAATATTTCCAGCCTTAGGATATGGTTTATGAAAAAAAAATATGTTTGAACATTTTTTCAAACCTTAAGATATGATTTTTGAGAAAGGTTACATTAACATGCACAGCTCCAAAAGTTTTGACTTAAACATAAATTTCTGACAACCCCATCTGAAAATGGGGTGTATCTTGCTTAGTTGGTAATGTACAGAGCTTTCATGCTTGGGTCCCAAGTTTGATTCCCAATATGGCACCTTTCTCCCAAAGCTCTGATTTTTTTAACTTTCTAGTTCAGTTCCTCAGTATTTCAATATACTGAGTGTCTTCTGGTTGCATCCCAGCTTGAATGAGTATAGTGGCAGGCAGCAATGAGATGGCCTCTGTGATGGAGGCATCTTGGATCCTCTTGAACTAGTTATGCTATCATTATCATAATAGAAAATGTCAGTCAGTCCATTCATACTATGGTAATAGAAAATATGAATCTTGAATCTACTCATTCATAGTGAAGGAAGGGAAGACTTGTGAAATCCCAAATTGATTCCTGACACTGCACCTGTCTTCCAAAGCTCAGATTTATGTGAAGTTTTAAATCAGTTGCTCAGTATTTCAGTGTATTGAGTATATTCTCATGGTGCCCCAGTTTAAGGCTATACAAGTGGGTGTGGTCTGGTTTGAGTCAGTACACAAATAATGTACATATTTAAGTGTTACATATATCAGTATCCCTTTTTCTTGCTACATATTTCATTATTTACTTTTGTTTTTGTTTTTCAGCATTCTCCAATGCAGTATTTTGTCATTATTCAGTAAGGGGACATCAATGTATTCAAAATGTGAAACATCAAAGATTACTCTCTCTCTCTCTCTCTCTCTCTCTCTCTCTCTCTCTCTCTCTCTCTCTCTCTCTCTCTCTCTCTCTCTCTCTCTCTCTCTCTCTCTCTCTCTCTCTCATATCTCCATAATTTTATTTTTACCATTGAAAACTTTGTTTTTTTTTATAAATTAACAAATATAGCAATCCAGCATTATCTCACAGAACACTTCAT